>NW_010107821.1:34216-54454 GCF_000699245.1 Pterocles gutturalis
TGGATAAAGGAGAGAAACAGAAACACAGTTTTAAGCACAGATATCAATTTTTAAAGTAACTTCCTACCTCCCACTGCAAGTGAGGTGGGATATTTCTGATCTGAAGCTTCCGACTCCTGCAGATAAATTAAAGAAAATAGTTAAAAAAAACAGACAGAAAATATTATTGCAAGATAGACTATACGTAGCAGTGTCCACATTTAAGCATCTATCATACTTAAAAGGGAGAAAACCAAATACACCACTCAAAGAAACCCAACGGATCACAGGCGGGAATGTCAGGTCAAAACCATTTTGAGTCCAAAGAGCTGCTACAGAAATACTTGTTACATATTTGACAGCTGTTACATTTCATGAAGTCTCCACTTTTCTTGGAGATTATCTCTATTTCAGCTTTAAGGGCTTCAGTATCTAGCTCTGTTATAAATGGGTGTGATAATCCCATGTATTTGCACTGGGTTTCCCTCCACACACTTAAGAGTTGGTTTTTGGTTTTTTTTCATTCACCAAGAAGATACTTCAAGATTCTATATCCATTCAAGCTAGAGAATATAAATTTGAACAAATACATTTGCTTTGATATTTCATTAGCCTAACAATGGAATATTTTCTAACATTTCTGTGGCTAACATTCTCCACCGCTGATCGGGAGGAGGGGGTAAGAATCAGTAAATTCATTGTATTTTCACCCCAAATTTACATGAGTTTTCTCTTATCTAGTAAACAAAACATTCACTTTGAAGTGCTATTGCAAAGCCTGGCAGTGTGCTGGCTGCCTTCACAGCCAACTCCTTTGTCTCCTCCCTTCCCCCAAAGTGAGAGAACAAATAAATGCCAGAAATGCCAAAAAACCCTTGGGATTTACAAGAATGTGTAGATTAACACAGTTTCAACTGGGCTCAGGTAAGGCATGCTGGTTTGCTCCGTCTGGCTAGACTGGGAAGATTTGAGGAAGGGAGAAGGGACAACACAGAGCAGCCTAGCTTGGAGAGTCTCAACTACATTTTGGGTCACAAAAGCAGCTAAAATAAGCGTTTCATGTTTAAACACACAGTTTCACGTAGTGTTTTAATTGCTCCGTATTGACCTCTCACAGAAAAAGTCTTCACATTTTAAGGACTTTTTATAACAGAACAGAAGTTTGTTAAACTTATACAGGCCAGTAAAATCTTGCAACAAAACAAGTTTTAGAGATGTTCCCATATAGCAATAAAAACAAAAGCTTCCATTTTCCTCCCTCAGTTCTTTTAAAATACATTCCTTTCCGTAACACCGCTCACATAAGCCTGCAGTGATTGTTTTATGGCTTGAAATGCTCTTCTCGACAGGTTTTGTTCAGGGTGCAGCTGGAGCATCCGGCATAGAGCTGTCTTGCCCAAACTTCTCCTTACACAGAGGTGTCACCCCCGACATGATGGCAACAACAAGAGCAAGCCACAGGCATGCTTTCTCCAGAAAAGATGAGCAGATCTCAGTTGTGCAGCATTTCTCAGCTCTTTTCACTCCCTCTCAAACAAGAGCCAATTTCAGCATGTGATCATATAAATAGGCAAGGGAGGGAGAATGAAAACCCAAACCACACACAATCCTGTTTAAGCTTTCATTTCCAATAAAGCAAAGAAAGAGTCAGGAGCTGCTTCACTGTCACAGGGAAGAGGAATTATTTCCATGAAGCCTGCAAAGATTTCCTTAAACTATGATTTCAGCTGTCGATGCTGCTACAAAACAATCAACCTAAAGTAGTGATATATTGCTCTGAAATATCAAAGTAATCTCACACAGCAACCTGAAACAAAGATTGGGTCCTAAAGTAGAACATAAAAAGGGATGTTCATTTAATATTTAAAACACCGGGAAATTTTAATGCAGAAAAATCCTGAACCACAAAACTGGCAGCTAATACACTATTCAACGTGCTTCAAACTGTATCATGCCATTAGTCCCTCACACTTGTAGATTCAAGTTAAAGTTTATGAGTTGCATAGCAATGAGTGTCACTTGCAGAATGTTCCAAGTGCACACGAGCCCAGCCAGTGCACCAACAACAGGTCTCACCCCAGCTCCCCACCAAGCTAGGCAACAAATTTTCACACCAAGCTGTGTATAGCCACTGGTGAGGAGAGGGGAAAAGTCCTTTCCAGAAGCACATGTACAAGTTTCACACACATATTGCCACCTCACATTTCGTTTCATAATAAAAACCTACATATCTTCTCCTTCACTGCCCAACAGCTGAAAAATGGACAAAAAAGTAATCTCTACATTGACACAATAAGAACATAACACAACTTTTGGAGGTTTTTGTTATTTTTTCTTCCCACACAACTCTGAGGGACTGAAAAGATTGATGCAATTTGAAACTTTTGCCAACCAGCATTCGTAGCACAAAAATAACCTGAACATCCTGAAAGGGAGGAGGAGGAGGAAAGGGGAGGAGCAGGGAAGAAATGTCACCTTAAAATTACCAGTTCCTCTACCACATTCATAAAGGGAATGGCAAACCGAGTACAAAACAGGTACAGTCCCAGTGTGCACCTCAATCTATGGCAATAGTGAGACACCTATTGTACAAAACTGAAAGGTCACTTCAAAAATACAAGAACAGCTATATGAACCATTTAATTTACACCTTCACCAGTTGGTTGGCTGCACTGCAAGTAATTTTAACTTGTCACCCAACACACAAGTTTGAAGTCTGATGTTTATTGACCCATGTGAAAATTTAATTTTTTTAAACTCACTCTTGCTGTATCACAATTAGCAATAGGAAAAAAATTAATAAAGCTTTACATGACCAAGAGAGGAATTTCACAGAACCAGTGCAAGATAAGAGATCATGAGCACCTTTGAAACTTCTCCATCTCATTTACTGTCAGCTTCTATTAAAAAAAAGTCTAAATCTATTTCTTAAAATTACTTAAACATACACAGAGCTTGTAACTGTTTTCCCTCTCTGCCCTTCTCCCCACAGAAGAAGCATAGATAGAAATGACAGAGGGGTTTTTGTGTTCCCAGGACCATGACCACTGAATCAGCAATAAGCTGACAGAGACCAAATGCCCCATGAGCTGCAATAACCTATGCAACTCCTGCTAGGAGAGATTGCTCCTTACACCCTTCTCCTGCACTTTGGCAACCCCCTAAAGCTCCTTGCTGCAGGGTGACATTAGCGATCTGCAGTTGCCTCTACTGCATGCACGTGAGCCGATGGAGAATCAGCTCTCAACTTCCTCAAGAAAAATCCCAAAGCAAATGCAAATGTATAGCAAAGAGTAAGGGACAAAGCTGGGTCTGACTGAATTTACTGGAGAGGTACCAGCTTCCACAAGGGTGGGTTCTGACCTCAGAAAGGATGCTTTTGTACAGGGAGACAACTGTACACAACAGGTGGGGAAAGGAAGGAGAAAAATATGGGACTATCTTCCTGGAGATACTCTGCCATCTCAGACAATATCAGCACTTTTAGGGTGCTTTACATCTTCCTCATAACCCTATTTTCTTCAGCAAAGTACAGTATATGCAAAGTTCCTATAGTTAACACATCCCAGGCAGCATAAACCCACAGAGGGTTTTGTTTTATTTTGTTTTGAAATAATCTTAAGTTTTGGTACTTTACAACTACTTGCAGTCACACCAGGTGTGCAAGACAAGAAATAGTACTTTCAAATTCTGTGAAGGTATTTTATTACCATAGTTTCATTTAGTGTATTGTTCACCTAGTCTTAGTAAATTCTTAGTAAAACATTGCCAACATGTCTCAATGTGACTCATGTAAGCCTTGTATGTGCGCTTTTTCCAGTTTAAACAGATTTCTTAATTCATTTCTTCCATTCTAAATAGGTATTGCAAATAAATGTCAACTGAAAAAATGTCTGGCCAAATGATGTTTGTGATCTGTATCATATGAAGGTTTTTGAAAGCTACCCTTAGTTCACAGCATGTGAACAGGTATTCCCACTTGTTTTTCTTTTTCAAAGATACCCAAAGCACCTTTAACTGGGTAAGAAGAAAACAGACTTCTCTCACTTCTGTATAAAGTTAGTCCTTAAGCAATTATTTGGCAATAATGTACTTTTCTTAAGAGGAATTGCACACCTTCTTCTTCTTCTTTTCAGGTATTATGCAGGTAACAGGATTCAGTTACTTCAAGCCAGTGCTGATGTCTATACATCAACATATTTATTCTAGGGATGTTGAGACATGAAGCCTTGCATTTGGGGGACATGAATATCTCTGCAACACTGAAAGCAAGAAAAACAAGAAGACGTCATTGTGCTCCTTCACAAGGAAAGTAGCGTATTTGTGCTACATGTACACACAGAGACAGAAAGGGCAAAGTACTGTAAAGATGGATACTTTACTAAAAGCCATCTTAGTGATCTCTGAAGGGGTAATAGCTCTCATATGTAAATACAGAGAACACATGCGTAGGGATACCCAGTGCTCTTGACCCACGAGAACCCTCCACACATGTGAAACAATACTAAACATGTCTTAGTGAAAAAGTGGTGGGAAGAGGGAAGAAGAAAAGCCACAATTTCAGCGTTCTTTTTCCTTTTATATGTACACTTTCCTTCTCTCTCTACCCTCCCTATATATTTTGCTTTTTTTCTTCAACCTATCAAAATCCTCTTGGGGTTGAAAAGGTCTTTAAAATTGTCCATTTCTGCATCCCTGTATTAAATAAAATGTATGCTTTCCCTAATACAATCTCACTGCATGCTTTATGTGACATTTAGCAAAGGCAAATCACATAAGACCCACATGTCCCCTTAAGGGACAATAATTTTAAAAAACAGAAGATACAAAGAAATCAGGACTGTGAGCAAAAGCATGATACTTTATTGTTCTTTGCTTTGTAACTGTCTGTATCTCATAGGTGTGTCAAAATTTGAGTGTTTCAGAGGGAGGCATACACACAAGTATCCAAGTGACTGCACTTCCACACTGTCGCTGTACCCATACTCTTACCAGGCCCTTGTCACTGTCCTCCCTCCCCTGTCCAGAGAGCCACTGCCTCCTCCTCCTGAATTCCCATTTCTCAACAATAACACCATGTAATACTCTTATTTCAGCAGCCATATGAACTATACACAAGGTTAATGCCTTAAACCAACACAACACAAACCTATTCTTTTTAAATGAGAGTCTATGGAAAGAGAGTTAAAGATGTCGGAAAGGAGATGAAGTGAACATTGTCAATGTTAGTTCATTCAATTGTTTGAACTCAATACCTATGGGACAGAAAGTAAACGGTCTACCTTTTCCACTCTTAGGAACGTGCAAAGAGCAAGTGCTTACTCATTTCATCCCCTCTAGGTAGGCATGGGTATACTGGTTACCTGGAAAAAGCCCTGGCACCTCACACTAACAGCACAGATGCAGAGTATGCCATTACCCATGGGCACCGAGTGCTGTTACTCCCCAGCACTGCCATCAGGTTCATGGTTCCCCAGCTCTGACAGCTACACATGATGCCCCTACAAAGCCACTCACCAAAACAACCCTTTTTCACCCTGAGCTCCAAAGACCTATGTGAAGACGACAATACCTGTCATTTCTCAAGCTTACTTCACTGACGATACAAACTTGACGTAGACGACTGGAGATGAGATATTGAAAAAACAACCACACAACAAAAAAATCCACTATGGACTGTGGATAGTGCTATATGGTAAGAAACAACTTCTATACAAAAAGTCCTGACATGAACAGCCATACAGACAAAGTTAGCAACACCTACAGCCAAATGGAAAACTTCTGGTAATCAACTGAATTTACAGGGGAAGGGGAAGAGGTGCCTTATTGTTTACTCCGCAGCCAACAAAATAAAAACAGGCAAGAAAAACCCAACACAAAAAGCTACCCCCACACTCTGAGTTTATTAGTTTCTACCCCTCCGGTTGGTTCAAATAGCTGATGCTCGATCACAACAGAGTGAATCTGTGTTTTTAATGCTCTTCTAGCGGGGGAAGAAAAAAAACTCAACCAGGTTTGCAGGGAAAAATTAAAAATCCTTAACTCTCAATCCATATTAGTGTGGCTGGGGAAAAAAGCAGAAGCAGTTTTTTTGTTACAAGGTGAGGGTGAGCTGTTCTCCTTATTTTCTTCACATTAAATGTAGGTAATGATGCAGATTAAGCCACTGAAGTAGTTTGTCCTGTAAGAGGTGCTGCAGTCTGTGCCTGCCTCCTGACTTCACACTGAAACTCTGTGGGTTTAAGAAATTTTTTTCAGTCTTTTTAATTTGTTCACATTTGGCTCCTGAAAGCACCTAACAAATAGCAATAAGTCCATCCAAACAAAGCTTACTGAATGTGCATTCTAAGCCATATTTTTATATATAATTATATATGCGTACACACATACAGTTGTATATCTCAATTTGTTTATTCCTAACAAGTAGTTCTGATAAATACAAAACCAAAGGGTCACACTCCCTACCTAAAAAGATGGTATACTGAATTTCTGTTAAAAACACACTCAGGTTCAGTAAAGTGACAAAGGTTTTTTATATCACTTCTATTAAAAGGTAATAAATTCCTAGTCTATATTACAAGGCACACTGATGACACAGTTACTGTATTTCATCAAATAAAGCCATGAGCTTGTGAACCATTGATGACTTACCTACAGAAAGAAAGAAAGTTTAATAGTTTCAAATACTGACTTGTTAACAAATATCACCACTTTTTATTTTTACACACTGATCTGGACAGCAGAATACTTGAAGAGGAAATGTTATTGCTCCAATTTCAGACCCAATTCAGCAATTCAAGCAGGCAAAGCTTGGCTAAGCCACAGGCAAACTGCAGCAATACTTCTTTGTGTTGCCTCATTATTTAATCCCAGACCTGGATTTAAAAGCTCTCTGTACCACCACTCAGAATAAGGATTTTCCATAAAATGTAAACAAAGATTTTTTTTTTAACAAAGATTTATTTTTTTTCCTCAAAGCTCATACAAGACATAATGGTTGGCTCCTAACTACACTTTTCCCCTTTCATCTTGCACACACAACCCACCAAAGTAGATGCTTAAGAGAGGTGTATCATCTCAGCATTCAAGATGAAAATCTGGTTCTAGGATTATCTCACCGATCCCTCTGTGCTGATGATCAAATTTCCTACCAGTGCCTGCAAAACATGGGATTTGCTTACTGCTTCCCACCAGGACGGACGATCAGAAGGCTGTCCAGGGGGCCAGCACACCACACAGCTCCACGCCCTAAAGCCACCAGCCAAACCCCAGGGCACAGGGCTGCACTTGCACTTCAGGATAAACTCAAACTCTCTGAAAGAGACTGGCTATTTGTGGACAGGATATGATATCTCGAGAAGCACAACCAGAAGATTTATATTGGCATATCCAAGTTACATCATACAAAACAGGTAAACCAACCAATGTAAGCCTGGCCATAGTTAGGTTTATGTAGATTAGCCAGATAGTATGCTTTCACTTATTACCATTTGCTTCAGGATTTCAGTTCAACTATTCTTCACATCACTAATTGGACTAAAAGCTTATATTCATTATTTGTAAATTTCCATGAGTGGTCCATAAAGACATTTTAAAAAGAAAAATCTAAAGATTCTGCCATTACCATATTAATGCTGAATTTTTCATTTAAAAAAAAACCTTTCATTTTCCAGGTGTTGTAACAAGAGAAGGCCGTTAAGATGTTTTTAATTAAAGAATTAAGCACTGCTTTAAATTTAATGGTAAGTTCCAGTATTCTTCAGAAAAAATGGGTTTTCATCTACCCTTGTGGCTTCTGACATTTCAGGCCTTTTTTTTTTCCTACTTCACCTCCCCACCCCCTGGAGAAACTGAAAGGACTTCTCTTGTTTGGGTTTTTTTTCTCTCCTGTTTGTTGGAGGGGAGGGAGGTGGGTGTTAGGGGTTTTGGGGAATTTGGTGTCTTTTTTTTTTTTTAAAGCCATATTTTTTCTTTCCCTCCTTCTCCTCTTAGCAAGGGTCTGTACTCCTCAAATAATTGTGCTGCTGAGACGATTTTGCTGACCAAACATTTCAGAGCTATGGTCACTTGCCATTTATTCCCCCACCCCACCACTAACTTGCAATTAACTAGGATGTGAATAACAGTGAAAACACTCAAGGTCTATGAAGCACTGAAAATAACGTCTTTAAATGCAAAAGTACATGCAAAAAAAAATGTGTATCTAAAATCCTAACCAGCATGAACTAGTAATCCCTTAATGATGGGACACAATCCTCATCTTTTCTCTTTCTCCTCCCTGCTCCTCCTTTCCTTCAGCCACCAAAATAGCTAAAGGCTGCTTCTCTCCCCTCACAGTTTTTTTCTAATGCCCACAGAAGCTGCTAGCTGAAGCAAGTTAACATTTCCATTGTGGACTAGCTGCAAAGTTTTACATCAGCTGTAAGAAGCATCTCTAGACTGAAACTTGCATATGATGTCCCCTCAATATATGGTCAAGTTAGGGGCTGGGCAGCTCTAGGTGGGGAAAGGAAAAGGATTTTTTTTTTTTTTCAGTGAATTCAGGTCCTGTTAAAGAGCCCAAGGAGGAGAAATAAATGGTGTAGGATACTTCCATGTCATTTCTGAAGCAAAAAAAGGGTATCAAGACTTGAATAATTTAAAAAGCCAACAAGATACTTTGTTCCATGAAGCAGCTGCTAGATATACCCTCACAGTGCTTTTATTTTTGATGTCTTCCCCACTACCACCGCTTACTCCACAGAAGTTTGCATGTCAGACGCCTGATGGAAATAAGTGAAGAGGTATCACGTACGATGCAAAAGTTTTGGCAACTTTTTTTTTGTACAGGAGTTATGGCACCAGACTAGATCCTGTCTTAACAATCAGTGATTCACCCTGCTCAGATTGAAATATCTAAATAAAATTAGAAGCATTCATAGACAAACTTAGTAGCCACCATGCTGCTGAGACCAGCTTGCTCAACCATGAGCCTGTGTTTGCAGAGAACTTCAGAAATGCTTTCCAGATTCCTTACACCACAGCTACAGACAGGGAGTCCAACCCATTTTGGTCTCTTTCAGGTCAGGCTCAAGGGAAACTAAGGTTGTTCATACTCAGCTTAAATTCACTCTATACTCCAGATTAACCAGTCAAATTCAGGTCTGGTTTGGGGGCTGGAAGGTAAGCAAAATAAGGCTTGAAGTAAAATAGCAAGAGCTGTTCCTCCTATACACTCACAGCATGCAATGGCAAGATCTTTGTTACATAGGCTCAGAGAGCAGGGAGCCTCTGTTTGCTATTAAATATCCAATTCAAACATTTCGGGTTGAAAGCAAGTTACTTTAGAGCTTAAACTGACTGAGGTGTCAGGATAGTTTGGGGACCCATCCCAGCACACACTTCTCGCTGTTTCACCCCACACAGAGGCTTTTTAAAGAAAAGTCCGTTTGCTGCCCCTCTCAGGCTACTTTACAAAAATGACACTAATTATTGTTCAATTCCTAAGGTGATCTCAGTAAATAAAGATTCCCGTGGGGTCTGGGAAATGGAAACACACTATAAGACTCGTGCTGCTGAAAGCACTAACTTCAAAAAGCTTACATGCTATAACTAGAATATATGAAAAGTCTTGCTTAGTCTGCTTTGTATGTATAAACTTCAGCTAACAGACAGGCTCACTAGCATTTTCAAATTTCTTCCGTGATATAAAAGGATATTAACAAGGGCAAACTACCTCATCTAGGCAACTGTCTATGTGACAATATTAGAAATATGAATAAAGTCCTAGTGCTTAAAAGAACTAAATAAACTAAAAGCAGAATTGACAAGAGCACAGGGTAAATCAACGCTTTCAAACGTACAGCTGCAGGTTTCAAGGCTCTTGCCAGTGTTTAAAGCCACTCTTAAAGAATGCAGTGCATGTGCGTGTGTACATGCACATGCATGCAGGGCTTTCACTCCGCATCCATTCTGGCTGAAAGTTCCAATTTTACTACTTTTTTCATAAAAAATGTGTATTACTCAACTTTGCAAAAGGACAGCTTGATACTGACGTGATAATTGAGCACTTGAGAGATATACTGTGCTCATCATCTGATGTTTCAGCAAAGCCTGACAAAGACCTGCAGTTAGCCTGCTCACATGGGTAAGGGTTTTTTTTTTAATTTAAAAAAAAAAATCTATTTTCTCCTTACTACTTTCCACCCTTCAATCTCAAGACAAACCAAGAAAACTTTAAAAAGCATTGGCAAGACAAATAACTTATTTTAAATCTTCTAGACCACACTAACAGGAATAGATTAAGTAGAATTAATATTCCACCAGTTTTACGACAGCAGGCATGTCAAAGTTACCATACATTTCCTGTTATTTTTGCTTTAAAATAAATAAATTCTTCCATCTGAAAAGGTTCAGTACAATAACCCTTATTCACAGAAGTGAAAAGTTAAAAAAACTTTAAACTGATGCACACAATAACTAAGACACTGCACAGATACCAATTCTCACTTTGATGCTCCAGTAATTATTTTACTAGTACACTTTGTTGAACTAATTGAATACCAACAAGAAGAAACAGCACTCGAGTGCTGGCCCTTACTAAAGGCAATTCCACATGGCCTTAAACTGATTAAGGGACCTAAAGCAGATGAGATATAATGCCCCTACCAGAGCAGTGCTAGAATATGTGGGGCCTGCACTATCACCACCAAATATTTTTCCTTCCTTTCTCTTGCCCTGTCAAAACCCACAAGTCATAAGAAGTGACCACTCTGCTGTTTGACTTTGTCATTTTTATGATGAATGTCACCAGATACAGAATTTAAAAAAAAACAAACCACCATTGCTTTTCTTATACTTAGATTTTCAAATATTATTGTAATTTCTTTTAAGCAATTTTCTCTGAAGAGTTCTCCCCCCGAAATGAAATCCTATTCCATTACACAAAAATTGTATGGACAGAACAGCACCAAAGAAAATTATTTCATAGCTGTACTGACAGCAAAAACTTACATGTTATTTAGAAAAACCACGTAGTCTCTCCTCCAAAAATTTTATGCTCTTAAAGTGTAGAATGCACCACCTTTTAGTTGGGATTTAGAACTAAACAATATACACACTTTGCACACAAAATAAGCAATATTCTCTACATTAAGTTTTGACCTAAAGACAGATTACTGGAAAAAATGTAACTTTTTGATTAACATGTTCTAAGAAGCTAAATTCATAAAGTAATAACTACACAAAGTTTTCTATTGCTAAAGTTTATTTTCCCTTTTTTCTATAGGGTGATAATATTGGTCAGAGTAAGTACATCTACACTAGTAAATCCACATTCACAGTAAATATTTTGTACTAGTGTAGTTAAAACCTCCCAGTTTGTGCATAGTCTTTCACTTTTTCTATATTTAATTCATAGAAATATTGTTAATTATATCTTTCACTAAACTTAATTTTTAAGAATTACCAAAACAATCTTCTGTGCTTTTGCTATAGCAGCTTTGATTAATGCACACAGACTTACATAGTATAATATATGAAAGCAATCCCTGAGCTTTCATACCATGCCTTGATGAAAGCCTTAGAGTATCATTTTGTTCTGTTCAACTGGAAAAGTCAACAGCTAAAATTCAATTGTTCAAATTATAAATTTTGCAACATTTCAATTTCACAACTTCTTTCAAGGACAAGTTGTGCTGAAAAATCATTTGTATATAAGAGGTGTAACCTTTACAGTTAACATTTAATAATTTCCCTGCTTCCGTAATGCTATAAAAAAAATTTCCATGGCTTTAAGAAGTGGCATATAAAGCAACTACATCCACTATCACCTTTTAAATAATTCCGTTATTTTTAATTTTCACAGAAAACATAGAACATAGTGCAAGTTCTGAGGACAAAGATCATAGCGAGCATTGACTTTTTCACTGTCACTGTAGATTTTAAATACACTTATGATCAGAGAACAAAAAATAGTTTACATTTCTGCACTGAAAACCACACTCTTTACACAGGGTAGCATTTAAATTTACATTATTTTACTTCACTTTGTAGTAAACTGAAGCAAAATTGTAAGTTTGGAGCGGTTAGTTCCAAAGCAGAGAAAATACCTCTATCATGCTACAGCTAACCAGTTCATTCCTAAGTATAATTTACAAGTTAATCATCATTAGCATCAAGGTTATTTGCATTTAGTAACTTGTAGTTTTCAGATGTACAGCATTATGCTAGATATTTAAATTAAGATCAGGAACAAGTTTATATGAATGATGATGATAATTTTGAGTAAGTCTAATAAATTATTTAGCAGTTAATTACTTCAATTTTAGTTTGTATACAGATGTGCAAACTTATTGTTACACCAAGACAGTAATTACTGCTTTCTTTTTACAATCATACAGCAATTATTTGTTAACAGAGATACCTAAATTAGGTGGTACCTGCCCCCACTAGCAGATGAAGTTGCTTTTACCTGAGAGCATAGCTTAGCACCGTTTAAATACTCCTTTAAAATCTTTGAAATTCAACTGTTCCAACTGTATATACATATACCCAACAACTAAGGATTTAAGAAGAACATTTTAAAGAAATAAAGTGCAGTAGAAAGCGAAAAATACTGAATTAAAATTTTAAAAAAAAAGCATAAGGAAGACTATGATGTTGTAAAATAAATATTCAACCACAGAAAGAAATCATCCTTCTCTAGGAATTACTGGTCATTTTTTGCTAACATCACTGTTTGTACGTCTTCTTCATTCACCTCCCCCACCATCACCCCCCAAAGATTCAGCTCATTTCAAACTATGCTGGCACCAGCTTCATGCCTAGTACTGAACTACACAATAAGAGGCAACTACCAGTAACAAGCAGAACCGGAGCTACCAAAAGCCTCAAAACAAAGCAATCGCTCCCTCTCCCTCCTCCCCCAAACCTCAAATACATGTTTTAATAGTTTATAACCACATGCATGTTATCCACAGAGTGCAAGGAAAGTTCACAGAGATGGATGTTAAAGGGAAAAGGAGCAGGTCAGGGCACCTGATCAGCCCCCTGGAACCAGGCAAAGCTCTCCTTGTCTAGCCCAAGTCACATCAGGTAGGACACACACCATGGCCATCTCCAGAAACCTATCACTGCTCAAATGCCATTTCTTCCTTGGGAACTTGCAGAGCTTCATCGTCGTGAAGCATGACTTAAGTTTTGGACAGACTTTTCCATGTTTTACCTTTTATGACCTGGTTGTTCCCCCACCCCTTTTTTTTTTTAAAGGTTACCACCCAAAATGATACACCCAGTGACACAAGTCAGAACTACATCAAAGAACAGCTTTCTGGACTACAGAACCACGTGCAATTTCCACCAACACTCTATAGCTGAAAAGTTAAGATAACCAGAACTTTCATTTGAAAAGCCATTTTGAAGAGCTGCAGTACAAAACACAGCACTGCTATGCAGCAGGAGACTGACGTAACCACACATGCGACTCTGGATCTGTACTGCCATTCATGCATTCAGAAGGAGCATTTTCATGTTAAGACGCTGAACTTAATCCAACATACGCAAAACCAGTAACAGTTGTAGTAAGTGAACTGTGTGGACCAGGTGATGTGAGCAAAAGGGCTGGGAAGAAAAGCAATGTACATAAACTTATTATTTGCCACAGAGGCAGGCAAAAGCCAAACACAGCAAGTGAATGCAAGTTTGTGAGTTTACTGAGCTACACAAAGGTAAAGAAATTTTTAACTCAATCTAAAAGCTTGAAGGGCTCTACAAATTATAATGAGAAATAGTCTAAATCTTTTCCCAAGATTACTTTAAAGGAGTGATATGTAGCTTCAACTTTATATGGGTTAAGCATATGCTACATACCCAAAAGGATAATTTTGCTCATGATTTGAGTTTAATTGGACAACTGTCACCAAGCCCCATTGTACAAAGGGCATGTACTCACATCTTTTACCTAAGGTTTACAGTCCCATGTTAAATGCAGAATTTGGGGTGTATTTACATGTCAACAGTCAATTCTTTTTTAAGAGAGCAACCAGGGTAGAAGAAGGGATAAAAATGATGTTTATAAGAAAATTCCCTCTCAACTGTAAAACAGAAAAAATGAAAACTCTGTTCAGAGATATATAAATCACTCTAAGCAAACACATTGTTAATGCGAACAAAATAAACAGCAGCACAAAACAAGTTCCAAATTAGAACAGGACCTCACCATTTGCTATTAGGACTCAGACCATCACTGAGAAACAAACTTAGTATTTCATAAATAAATGGTCACCTACATTTTGACTATCATAACTTAATGTGGGGTATTTGGACTGTTTTTTCGGTGGGGGCAGTGTTTTGTTTTCAAGAACAATAGTTTAATAGAATAAGCATTCTGGTGCACCTTTGAATGAACCAGTATTATCAGTATGAGAACAATTTTACAACACTGCTACTGGGCATAAGCACTAAACTCTGAAAATAAATCTAATGATGAGTACACAATATTTTTCAAAAATATCTTTGCTCTGACTTTAAAAGCATTTCTGATTTACTTTGTACAGGTTATTAGAATCAACTTTAAGACTTGTGCTGTACCCTAGAATCCTCCAATTTTTTAATTAAGTATTAGTAAATCTACAAGACCACACGTTAAACTACACACTTACCATCTCTCAGCATGTATTTGAAATTGAAAGAGAATCTGGATTTGTATACAGTTTTAAAAACATAAGCATCCCTGAAAGTTGCATATTTCTTATTAGCATCCCACATTAAAGATTTCTGTGCAGGTTCAAAGCTCATACAATCAAGTAACAAGTATTGAGATACTCCAGCACTTCTGTTAGGGTCAAAAAGAGTACCCCTTGGTTAGCAACAGTGCCCACTACCATGCAGAACTTAAGTAACCAAACTTCTGTTAAGGCAAACCTCACCGTGTAAGAGCTCTTGGTGTTTGCTGATCAGCACCAGCACCCACTGTGATCAATACCACTAAGAGACACTTAGTATCAAATCCCTCTCACTTGACCCTGGCAAATAGCTCCCCCTACACACCACAGTGCTAGTTTTCCACAAAGAAAGATGTGGTTCATTTAGAGATCCAATTCCCTGGAAACACCGAGGTGCTCTTCACAGCACAGCAGTACACATGTCTAACAGACCAGTGCCTCAGTGGTGAGGGGAACCTGTGCAAGCTGGTATACAATTAGCGAACTCATCTGAAAATTTATTTCAAAATTAGTGACAATATCCCAAGACACAGACTAATACATTTTCTTTCTTTTTTTTTTTTCTAACCATTACCTGCTTAAGGTTGCTGCAAAACTTTCACTGGAAAATCAGTCAAAGAAGTTTTATCAAAATTTTAACTTGCATCAGGGAAAGACAAGACATGGTTTACCTTATAAGTGTAGTCCATTGTCTTGGATCACACTACCACCTAAATTTCTCAAACATCCTACAGATTGTTTTTCTGTCCTAAAGAAACATTGTTTTGAAATTTTTACTCCAGAAGTAGGAGGAAAAAGTGAAATATTCTTCCACAAAACCAGGAAGCCACAGTCACATAGAGATTGTCCCCTATGTGTACAAACCAAATAATCTATTCTACCACAAAAAAAAATTTAATGTATTATCTGTTCTGTAATTATTTTTAAATATTGAAAAAAATAAACTTTATATTTTGTCCTCACTAGATGATATATGCATTTTCCCTGTCAAAGCTGGGGCAGTTTTGCAAACCTCTGTTTCCCAAGAGCCTCCCCACAGCACGCTGAGGACTTCCTCCGAGGCAGGGGAGAAGGGGCAGAGAGCGCACAGGATCACACCCCAGGATGAAAGCTGTGGGGAGCAACTGCATAGTACAACTCACTCAAGGGTGGGGGTTTTTCCCCATCCTTTGTGTAGCTAGCCCTCTTGCCCTGCTTATTCCTAGAGTATGAGAGTCCCACCTTGATCCATGCATGCCAGGTATTTAACAGATAATTTCAAATCCAAACACTGCAAGCTTCTTTCTTAATCTCTAACTGGTATTTAACGTGAAGTTTCAGAAAAATACGTAATTGTGAACATAAGTAAAGTTTTGGGGTTTTTTGGGTCAACAGAAATTTTAGAGTTCCCTCTAACTGGAATTTTGATTTCTACACTAGAATATTTAAGGCTCCGTTAAGATGAATCAAGGTCCATTTTCAAGGAAAAACCTACAGGACATGTACATTTAAAATTTAAAAATAAAGTCAATTTATCAAAACAATAAAGCCTTGCTATTTTCACAAAGGGGAAAAATGTATTGGACACATGAATAGACTACATATTTTGAAATAGCACTCCCAAAGTTCAACTGAGCATGAAAGTTCTTCTTTCAAAAGTGAACATTCAGCTCCAATTGTGTTCCAGTATACCAGTACTAACAAAAAAAAAACAAACACCACACACCCCTTGAGTATTTTTATAAATCGTCCAGATATTTTAATCTGGTTTCTTCTTAAACTGCAAATGATTTTATGGTAATATAATAATTTTAAATATATGTGCGTGTGTGTATATATATACACACACAAATACACATATACAGAGACACATACATGCAAGGTCTCTTCGAAATGTTTCTGCATTATTTCTCACCAATCAGACTACAGTCACAAAATCAAGATACCAAAAAAATTCAAATGGAGTAAGGCCCTTTCAAGACAGCTGCATTTCAGTACTTAGTCCTGTACCCAAGAAGTGTCAGATCCCTCTTTGACTCGTTTTCTGTGCTCTTATACAAATTTTATACTCAATTAAAAATACAGAATGCCTCCTTTTATTTGTTAAAGGCAGTTTTCCATCCAGATTTGCAAAAGGACAGTTTTACTTGATGCCAACCCCACTGCACCATGAAGAGGCGGGCAAAAGGGAAGGCACACTTCTATTAAGGTTACACTGCACAAGAGACAGTTTTTGTACTACAGATTTCTCTTGTGCCAGCTGCTGTGATAATGCACTTCAGCAAAATAACAATTAATATTATAATTTAATATAATTTTCCAGTTTGAAATTTCAACACACTTGCAGAAAAAAAAAACACCACCTTTTTTGGCCCCACTTTTTTATTACATGTACAGTATTTTAACATCTACCTAATATTGACCCTAGTAACACACTTCGTTTGATAAGTATCCAACTACAAACATCAAGATTTTCTTCTTGGTTAATTGTATACATCTTTCAACACAGTCACAAACCAATATCACAGATCTGGAAAGAAGCAAAACCAGGAGAGAATACAATAATATAACTTTTTGTTAATTACCTGAAGTATGCCCAAACACACAAGAGCTCTTGTTCCCACATAGAAACTTTTCAAAGCCAAATTACTTATTCCAGGTGACAAGAAGGAACAACTGCCACTGAAGTACCCACATGGATAAACATGCCCAGAGAGGTTGGCTAGCACCTATAAGCACTGGGATTACTGATCTCCCCAGCACACCCCAAACCCAGACACTGGGGAGATTTTGGATGGCATGTTCAATAATATTTGCTTTTTTTGGACAGAAAACATAAAACTCATGCAGTAAAGATGCAGGATAGAAAGGCATACAAGTACATACACCTGAAATGCCCAGAAAGAAAAAAAAAAAAGTAAGGATGGAAGCCTCAGACTAAAATTGTAAAATAATGCACAAGTATTTCTGGTAACAATGTCACATTTCTAGATGAAATAAAGAAAAGTTATGGTTTTTATCTTTGCTTTCAGCAGTAATTAGTATATAACTAAAAATAATTGTATACTCTGCATCATTCAAGATAAAGAATGGACTGACGTGCAGATAAACATTTTGCATATGAAAACAAAATGAGAGAACACACATTAAAAGAGTCATACTGAAGCACTCTGGAACTACATAAAGTACCACAATATTGCTAAGTACATCAATCCTCTTCAAACTTTTCCACCTATCCCTCTCCCTCTATAAAACATGAAAAGTTATCCGCCTTACTTGAATTTTACAGCATTCAATTTTTGCACCCATTCTCCTTCTTTTTACTGATTCTGAATAATCAAATTACAATAGTAGATTTTACTCTTAAATTACAAGAAAAAAAAAATCCCACATCAATATTGCCCTGTGCCCATCTCACTGGGCTCATGTAAGGATGAAATCACCAGAAGAGTCTTTACCTGTGCTCCACACAGCACTATGTATTTGTTACCAAAATCCCAGAAGGATAAAATCCTAAAAGCTAAAACGACATTAAGGAGAGGAGCAGTCTTAAGGAGTGAAGAATTTTTTTTGTGAGGCTCCCTGAAGGGCTAGCCCTGTCCATGGATAAGTATTAGGTACACTTTAATTCTGCCTGGGTCCCTCTCTCGTGGCTGTTAAGGGAAGCTTCACATTTTCTGTTAGGCAGGTAAATCCCAGGCCATTTAAGAATTTTTCAGGTCAAAACTAAGCATTTGAAGTCTACCCAATAGCTAGTCAGAAGCCGTAAAAGGACTCCAGCACTGTAGAGTTCTATGCTCTGCACTTAAAGAGCAACTGAAATGATCACAGCCCCATTTTACAAAAAATGCCACCTCCAAGGTACCAAAAATGTGGAAAATGTTATTACCCCATGCTCGAGGGGTAAAAAAAAAAGGAGAAATAAACAAATTTTAAGCATTTACTGATTATGTTTCACTACCCTTGAGCTATGCTTCCAGAATATTATTTTTTTATTCCACCCCTTCAAAATTTACTGTATCTATGCACAATTTAATGTCCACTACAAGTATGTTCTCAGGGTACCTTCTGTAAAGGGAAGGCAGCAAAAAGAGCAGGACCAGCCTTTCAGAACACGCATTTAGAGCTGTGTTTCATGCACTCCAGCTTATTTTTAAGAACAGCAACAGGAAGGGGTTTTTTTTTTTTTAATAATAATCAGACAGTATGAGGAGTTATAAAAATTGAAATTCCAACAACATAACAGTTAACATGGTCAGTTAAGAATTATCTGTTCTTGCCATAACAACTCATTGTCTATGTAGGAATCACCACAATTGTCCAAGTTTGTCTCCACTCTAATTGCAAGCTTTGGAGGACTAAAAGGATAATTTCCTGATCACATATGCAAAAATATATGTGGAAACAGAGAATAAAAACCTGAAGTCACTATGCAAAGTTCTGGCCCTTCACTCTCAAAAACATTCTAGTTTGAAGCCTGGTGTGGTCCTCCAAATACAGGTAATAAATGAGATTTTTCTATCATCTCTTCTTACATTCAGCATGTTTCTCCTGCCTTGATATTGGCAGAAAAACTAAAAATCAATGCCATTAAATTATTTTGTTTAAATAGCTGCAACCATTTTAGCCACCATCCACAGCTCAGTCTCCTGAACCCATTTCCCACCACCTGGCACCCAGCACAAGATAAAAACCATCATTATACTGAAAATTAGCAACACAATCCCATGCCCATCCAACAGCATAGCACTCACTAGCTGCTGGAATGTGAGGGACTTTGGGCCTGTTTTCCTCAAATCAGCCTTCCGGTATTTCCACACTGAAGGTGAAGCACAGCTGGCAGGCCACCGCACTCCCTGTGGCACAGCTTGTTACAAGGCAGCGTTACCTACAAGGTACACCTTCACCACCCTGCTCCTGCTCCTCTCCCAAACAAACCCCCCCAGGAGAGACAGCAAATTTATTTTCTCACCAAAGAGCCCTCAAGGCTGGGGGGGGCAGGGAGAAGTTAACCTTATAATTAGAAAAACACCTGTCACTACCACAATTGAGGTGGTGTGAGCATTTTAGGCACCCCAAGGCCACGGGAGCAGCGATGGTGGAGCAGGTCTGAGTGAGAAGCCCACCTGGAAGTGGGAGCTGGGGCTGGGAGGCTGTGCCAGGCACATCCCCAGGTGCCCAGAGTTAGCACCTGCCCTCCCCCCTCATCACAAGTGACATCAGGTCCATTTGAATAATCAGATTGCAGCCTACATCACCTCGTGAGATACCAGCTGCTGTTGGATTGCAGCGAGGTAGTACCCGAAGCCTTGCATCATAAGTCTCATGGGCACGGGCACACACACGCTATGGGCTGCCACCATCCTCCTCCGGCATCCCTGCTTCCTGAGAAGAAAACCCATCTAACTAGCGATCATGACTAACAGCGCCCTGCCTTCCTTTGCAGAGTGTGACTAGAAGTCAGGATTATTACAATGCCTCCTTCAAGTTTTGCATAAAGTGACCTAAATCTTTAAATATTGCAATAGCCTTCCTCCACACCAAAGGGTCCGAATGCAGAAATGCTGCATTCCTTCGG
>NW_010107821.1:54485-57670 GCF_000699245.1 Pterocles gutturalis
CCGAGCTTATTAAATACTTTGCACCTCCCCCCAAACAATTCTCCACCCTTCCATCAAGGAAACCTTGACCAGGCCCCTTCTTTCAACTACAGCGTATCCCCTTGTCTGTTTTTAAATGCCTCCGGGGGGGAGGGGAGGGAGAAAGCCACACACGGGTACTTTCCTTCCTTCCACAGCAGGTAGCAAGGTAATTTTGCAAACCTGGGTGTGCCCACTTCAAATCTGAAGATCCAGCAAGGGCTGGAATGCAGTGACTACCGGGCCCAAGAATTTCACCCTGAATACCAAGCCAGGCAAACTCTACCATCTTCTGGATTCAGCCCAACTTTATGGCAACCCTGGGTGACACCACCTCTTGACCTTCCTTTATGTGTCGAGGATATAGATTAACAAACCCTTACTCTTTCCTCCCATGCACCTCAGCCACCTCTGGAGAAAGATAGCCACAAACTACCTTTACAAGTGGTAATATACACACTCCTCTAAGAAAAAAAATAATTTTTAAAGAGTTTGTAAGGAGGGGAGCTAGGACTCTCCAGGAAGCAGACACACAGCAGCAGAGGTCAATACAATGTATTGAATAATTTCAATGCCCTATAAAACAACTTTTGCTCTTATGAAGTAATCATTTGACCAAACTATTAATCATACACTCATGCTGAAAGACAGACTTGACACATCCATGCTTTTTTCAAATGGCGTCACTTCTCTAACTGTATCTCTCGCACTGGAGCTCTCAGGGCCCACTGGAAAGCGCTCCCCGGCCTCGCAGCCTGTAACGCACTGGGTGGGCAACCCCTCCCTCCCCCCTGCATCCCACACCTTTCCCTTGAGTAAAAAGATACAAAGACTTCAAATAAGTTACTTTGAAAGCACCCTAACAACCAGTTTCACCAAAATACTCAACATTTGAAACCTGTGTTTTCACACATACCCAACAACTCCAAGTACATGCCCAGTAAGCAGTGTTAGCGAGACATGGAAAACATCTCCAACTGTTTGACACACTCCCCCCCCCTCAAAGAAAAGTATGACATCTACAAAAGAAACAAGAGAGTCACTTTTACATATGGAGGCCACAATGAATTTTAAGTGGCTTTCCATGTTTGATTTTGGGAGAGGGGGAGCAGAAACAAAGGGGAAGGAAGTGCAGTTATGAGAAATGCAATTTAATTTTCTGTTAAAAAGCTGTATAAATCTGAACTATATCTGATACATTCCAACATGATACTGCATGATGAAACAGTGCTTTAACAAATAAGGGCTTTGGGAGAAGCAATACGGGTATGCTGATACAATTACATTTGCAATTTTTTCAATATTATGGCTATATGTAGGCAACGCATGCCTAGAAAAGTGCTTCAGTTCAGTGCAGAATTATTTTCAACAAGTTACAGACAGATGTATGTTTCTGATAAATACAGACAAATAGCTACCCAACATGAAGAATCGACTTTTACACCATTTCAGCTGACAGCTGAAAGAACAGGAAAATACTTCGAAACACATTAAAAAATTATTAAAAAGAAGTTGGGGGGAGCACCAGTGATTTTAAATTTACCTTTATATGAGTGAAATTAATTTGTTTTCAACAGCATAAATAGAATACTACTTTTACAAGCTTAAGATTAATAAGCATGATAATAAATTTATTACAGAGAGTAATGGGAAATTATCAATTGTTATGTCCATGGAATTTTCTTCTTAAATCTAGAAATACATTCAATCTACAACAGTATTTTATATACAAAAGATCTGAAATATAGGCTACTGTAAATCAAAGCCATATACCTTGCATATTAAATGAGAAACAGTACATACAGCCTACTAATTTCCAATTAGAAGTATAAAATAAATATAAGATTAACATGCTATGAATTTGTCCAGAGAGGGGTTCCCCCCACGTTAACCAGAGCAAAAACCCTCCATACTTTCTCAAGGGAAACTTTCCTTGAACGCTAAATAGTGATTAAACTTCTAATTCTCCAAATACCAAGACACAATGACCATCAAGACAGCTAATTCACCTTTTCAAATCAACTATTTTAAAAAGACTGTACTTATAAAAATAACCCTGAAATAGTGAAAGCCCCTTTTAACAAAGTTACACAGACAGACATACTTCCCAGATTGAATAATGGAGCACAGGAACAAGCACGTGGAAAGTTTGATCTATTTTGCTTTTACTCTCTAGTGCACGCCAGGTTTTGTATAATCTAAATATTTGTGAAAGAAGCAGGCTGAATTGCTATAGGCAGTATAAAAAAATACTACCCTGCTTTATTGCAAGTATTACTTCTTTACATGAGGCCTAAGAAAATTACTACATTGCAAAAATTAAACACACATTTAGAAATTACGGATGTATAAATCCTGTCCTTATTGGGAAGAAGTCATTCTCCTGCTGCTGCTTCTATAGACCAGTTTAAAATAGTGATGAAAAATCCTCTCAAATACAGATGAGACTTCTACTACGTGCCTATAAAATGCTGCAGACTCCAACACGGCAGGATCAAAAAAATATGTAAACCAGGGTATTTACAAGATGCTTTTTGTGGCTGGAGCAAAGCTCATGTGCTTGCTCCTTACACAGTTCACAACACCACATTTCGTTTCCTGCTAACACCCAGATTTTAACTCTTCTCACAGAACTTTAAATTTTAAAATCTTCACAAGGTTTTGCCATCAGACCATAATAACTTGCTTCTCCTACTAAAAGTTTTTTTTTTTTTTTTAAATAAATTAAATACTGCCACTGTTGCCCGGCCAAGACACTACATTAGAAATCCACAGGGTGATTTGATAAAACCCCTAGGACAGCACAGAGTGCACGCGCACGCCTTTGGGTTTAAGAAAGTGGTCCATTTATCTACGAGGAAGAAAAACACAAACCTAAGCATTTTTCACATTGTTTCTCACTGGGTAACTGAGGGCAAGGATGAGGGGAAGAAAAAAAAAAAAAAAGAAAAGAAAAATTACCTTTGTCTTTTAGGGACTGAATGTTCAACTTCTATGAGTTTCCCATGCAGCTCCACTTTACCTGCAGAGAGAAACAGAAAGGGGAAAATATCTGAGTGCGGCTGTGAGTCCCCGCATCCCCGTCTCCCGGAGAGGGTTTGCAGGATTGTTAGAACAGGAAACGGGAGCGCAACACGTTAGCCCATCCACCGTCAACGCGGGCACCG
>NW_010107822.1:0-1124 GCF_000699245.1 Pterocles gutturalis
AGGGGGGGGTTGTCACTGTCACCCCACCCCCGGCAGCCACCTCCATCCATCTCCCCCTGTCCCCTTCCGCCATCCCCGTGTCCCATCCCCACACCCGCAGCGATGCCATTCCCCTTTGTTCCCCCATTGCATCCTCGGGACTGGAGCCAGTTCCCACCCAGCGCGGATGCGACCTGGGGACAATGAAACCTGGGGGACATCCAGGCTGCCCCCCACCCATGGGGCCAGACACTGGGATTGACCTTGGCCAGATCCCCCCATCCCAGAGGAGTGATCGGCAGCGCAGCGGGGGGAGGAAGCCCGGTGACACCTCTATGAATTATTTACGGTACCCAACTGGGCAATCGCTGGTTCACACGTGTTGAAGCAAGACGCGGGCGTGCGCCGGCAGCCCTGCGCGGTGGGGAAAACGCTGCTCTGATCAACACAAAGGCACGTGGCTGCACGCCGGGGTGTGCCAAGCAGCTGGGTGGGCCGTATGGAGCCATATGGGCAGCAGCCATCCCTACGCACCCCGCTGCGGGAAGGCGCAGAGCAGGATGGTGCAGAGCGTGGGGGACATGGTGGCTCTCAGCTGCCTGTCCCTGCCCGTAGGTGCGTGGCACTGCCAGGTGAGTGTTTGCATCATCTCTTGTTCCTGCAGGAGCTGGTGGATGCTGATGAGCATCTCTCTGGGATTAGGCAGCCCCACCTTCACCCACCACATGGTCTAGGCTGCAATTCTTTCTCCAGTGCAATATTTAGGGGTTGTCTACAAGGGAAATGCTGCCTGGCATGGCTGCTGTGGGCTAATTATTCTGCAATAACTCATCATTCTTCCCCCATATCCATCCCCTTCTCAGAAATAAATGGGACTTTATTCCTGCATAATAATACAACGATTATTCCCCAGCAGCTATGCTGCGCCATTTCCCCTACAGAGACAAACCCTTGTGAGATTTGCTTTTTATAATCGCTGTCAGCCTGTCATTCCCCACAGGGACCGAAGAATCCCTCCGATCGGGGGGAATACAGCTGGCAGAGCAGGAGGATGGGTTGCTGATCAAGTGTCTCCTCCAGCCATTCACACAAGGTTATTGTCTATGGGAAGAGGAAGGAAGAAGCCAAGCAGAGGAATGATTGTT
>NW_010107822.1:1142-1524 GCF_000699245.1 Pterocles gutturalis
AATTCCTGAGTTTTAAATAAAAGCTGTGCAGCCTCAGCAGCCAAAGGATGGACCCTGTGCCCATCGCCTGGCTCAGGGCTGCTCTCCACAGAGGCACAAGAGCCAGCGCAGCACAGGTTGCAGGATCTGGGGTCCAAAATATTATATTCTTCCCTCCTCCTTGGTAGGAGCAGCTAAGCACGTCACAACCTTTCATCTCTTTCTCCTCAGGTGGCTCTGTGCTGTCACCCCATCCCAGGAGGGAGACAGAACAATCCTGCCTGGGTCAGACGTCCTTGGGGCATCCTTGTCCCAGCAGGACCCATGAGAGAGGACTTGTCACCCCTTGGAGGTGGGATCACCTGCAAAACCAGGGACTCCTCCTGCACATCTGCCCCCCCCC
>NW_010107822.1:1559-1773 GCF_000699245.1 Pterocles gutturalis
AGAGTCATTATAAAGAGCTGCAGAAATACAATTGACTGTCTCTGCCGCCTTCGTGGTACACCCAACCTTCCTGGTAATACCACATCCCGGTGGCAGCAGGGTAGAAAGCCCCAGGGCTGAATTCCCACACTGCTGGAATCACCACTGACCCCCAAAGCTGCCGGTCTGCAGGGCAAGGGCTGGGCAAAGGCCACGGCAGAGGCTGGGGGAAGGC
>NW_010107822.1:1819-22080 GCF_000699245.1 Pterocles gutturalis
AGCTCCAGCAGGACCCACCACTCCCCCTGTTGATGTCCCACAGAGTTGCAAGTGCTCCACAGCCCTGAGCACCAGCCCCAAATCATCCCCAGCCGGACCCCAAAAAAAAACAAGGACACGAAAAGCCACTGGCTGCTTTCGAGGGCGTTCGGCTGGGGATGTGAAGGGCACAGAGCAGACCTGCACTGGCACCCTGCCACCAAAATGTTCACACTTCTCTTCTTTGTATGCTCTCAGTTTGCAATGAGAAGGTGAGGAGTGCCCGTCGGAGCAGGATGGATCCTCGGGGAAGGGCTGACAGAGCCCAGGCTGCAAGCCAGCAGCCCAGCCTCCACGCCTGCTTTTAGCATAAGTTTTGAGGGTATCTACATCCTCCCTGGAATTGTTCCTATTCCATCAAATCAGCAAGATTTTCTTCCCCAGTGGAAAGTTTCCATCAGATATTTATCAAGCAGCTCTTTCTCTGACCTATTTGCAAGCCCCAAGCCACTCTCTCCACCACCCACCGCTTGAAAGCTTTGCTAATTCAATGAGATGTTAATTCTGACACCCAGCATAACTCACAATGCAAAAAATTTCCCTTTTTTTTTTTTAAATTATCATTAATTGCGATGCAGGAGGAATGAATCCCCTCCACAGATTTCTTTTTCAAAGCACCCAGCAGCGTTTTGCTGCACAACTCCCATTAAGTCAAGGTGTATTAAGTGGTTTCTGACATTCCCGCACGCTCCGGGGTAGGCAGAGCCCAGGAACGATGGGGCTGCGTGAATCTGCTGTGAGGACTGAGGAGCAAAGCTGGGTCCCAGCCTGGCCGGAGCACATAGGTGTTAGCATTCGGTTCCTTAAAAAGCGCGCTGCAAAGGGCACTGCCAGTTTTAAGCACATGAGGTTCATCTTTTAAGGCAAAATTATGGGCTAAATGCGATGGATTATTAGTGAGACCCCACGTGCCTTATCAGGGCACACAGCCTGTGAGTCTGAGCTGCACATGATGCTGGAAATTTTGCTGCTTTTATTTAAGAGCCCGACCCAGTGGGTCTTTGCAGGACCTGTCCCTGAGGAAGGTGCCCTCCCCTCCTTTTGCAGAGCCCTGGCAAGCATCGCCCTGATTTCAGGGAGATCAATGTATTTTCTAGGCTGCACTTCCTCAGTGAATATTTTCATTATTCCACATGTGTATTTATCATTTGTTTAAATCATCAAATAAAGAGTGGCGACTGAGGGTCAAAATCCCTGAGAGCATCTCTGCAAACTCACGCACGAGACACAGGAACTGACTTAAAACACAAGCAGAAGTCGTGGCTTTATTTTCACTGCCAGAGCCAATAAACAGCATGTGTGTTGGGAAGCAAATAATTTTAAGAAATCTTTCTGTTTTCATGACCAGGCCAACGTTATCAACAAGAAGACAACAGTTAAAGTGCAGAGCTCTGGGTCTTCATCTCTTTCTCCATGTATTTTAAAAATGAAACACCTTCCATGGGGTTGTTCTGAAGCGGCAGCCTTGCCTTAGCTGAAGCGCACGCATTACCTACATTTATCCTCTCATTTGAATATAAATGGAAGCGAATGAATTAAAAGCGGAGCCTGGAGAGTCGTCTCTGCAGGCACACGGCTGCTGGTGGCAGGGTGGGTGGGCAGAGCCCGGGACCCCCACCGTGGTGCATGGGAAGAACGTCCACAGCACCACTCAGCCGCCGTGAGCAGCCAAATTCCTCCTTCTTTGGGGTCCAGTTGCCTCATACACTGTTCTCACAAGGGAATTTATCCCTTTTAAGCGGTGGTGTGGCACATGGCGGGTCGATGACCCCGGTGGTGTGACCACCCAGCAATGTGGCACACGGAAAAAAAAAACGAACTTGGGGCTGGGGCTGAAATAAAGATCTTGGGGCTCGTACTGAAATAAAAATCGACCCATCAGGTGCCGCACTGCCAGGGTGGTTGCACCGCCAAGGTCACCACCGGGGTCATAGAATCGTAGGATCCTAGAATCATGGAATCACAGAATGGTTTGGGTTGGAAGGGACCTTAGAGATCGAGTTCCACCCCCTGCCATGGACAGGGACACCTCCCACCAGCCCAGGTTGCCCAAAGCCTCATCCAGCCTGGCCTTGAACCCCTCCAGGGACAGTGACGGTCATTGCGCCATCCTTCTGTCTCATGAGCACGCAAGTGACACCGGAGATTTGAGCCTTGCCAGAGCGATTCCTCTGTTATTTCTTCAGGGTTGGGGTTAGCCTGGCTTTTGCAGCTGCAGGTGCAAGTACCGAAGCATCCTTTAGAAGTGTTGAGCCCTTGGTGAAGTGCATGGCCAGCCCTGGCCTGTCTGAAGCGCTTCTTCTGGGCACAAGAGTGGGTGCCAAAGCCAACTGGACAAGGCTCTTGGGCAGGCTGGCAAGTCTCCCTGGGGCAGGAGCGTGGCAAGCAGGTGGTGCGAAGGAGATGGTCAAGCAGGAGCTTGTCCGGTTTCCATGGTTGCCTCCAGCAAAAAGAAGGTCCAGAGAGGCAGGGGAGTCAGCATGCTAGCGACTTGGGAGAGCTGCAGTTGATGGGATGATCCTCTGGGCCTTCAACTCCAAAGAGCCACAAAGAAGAAAAGAAGGCTTGCAAGGCAAAAAAGGAAATAAAAAAGGAAAAACCCCATTGAGACTGCTCTCATCATCAGCAAGTATTCCAAGTCCTCGACAGATCTCAGATACCCAACTGGTCTGTCCACAGCAGACACAGAGAAGGTGTCTGGACACAGCCAGCAGGGCGGTGCGTTCAATTCCTCTGGCTCTGCTACCAAGACTTCATCCTGAGGAGGCTGAGATACAATGAAATTCACCCTTGGGATGAGATTCAGCACAGAGCACGTTAGCTATTTTGTTCTTCACAGCTCACAAGGCAGCGAGGTCTGGGATGGGCGGCAGCACCATCATCTGTTCACCCAGAGAGGAGCTCCTAGCTATAAAACATCTCCAGTACCCGGTGCTTGACACAAAACCTCCTAAAATGTGGATTCTTTCTGACACTGCCCCAGATTTTCTTTGTGACTTCAGAAAGTCATTTAATCTGGTTGCCCAAGCACACGGTGAGCTGGGCAGGAGGGGAGAGGAAGGGATGCTGTTTCCCAAAGATCGAATGGGTTCTGTGCATCTGCCGGGGGTGCTAGGTTTAGCCCCCTTCTCCAGCCAAAATTTTCATCAAGGTCACTAACGTGAAGAGCAGCCCCAGACGCTGACAACCTTGGCTTCATGCACAGGCAGCAAAACTGCACATGTTTACCCAGTTAAAAGTGCGTGGCTGGTATTCCCAATATTTTTCCACTGTTATGATTATTTACTTTGTGCATCCATGTGTAATGTGCAATGGGAGGGAGGAAAGTGGGGCTTTCTCTTTTTCAAACCAGAGCTTTGTCTTCCTCCTTAACACAAACATGGGGCTCTGCCATTCCCCTGGATCTGAGGCTCCCTGGAGGGTCACAAGCTCAGATGTTCACCGCCCAAAGAACCACAGCATCCTTCTCAAACGCACAGAGCCAAAGAGAAATCCTCCCTTTCTGCAACAACAGGCTCCTCCAAGTCCCTTGCAGGACATATATTCATTAATTCACCCAGAGCCACAGCCTAGCCACATGTTTCTGAGCAAATCCAACCTCCCCCGTTAGCTGTCAGCATTTGCAGCACTCCCTTATGTATTTTCCTCTGCTACAGAGAGGATCACACGTTGTTTCCTGGCTCTCTTGCAGCAGTCTCCCCGTGGTTACCTTCTACTCCTCTGCCTTCCCCAGCTGCTGCCACCCTGCTGCTCCAGTCCCCGTCCGCTGCAAAGAGCCTCAGCCCCAGAAGCAGAAACTTCTGTTGTTCAACCTCCTGAAAAAATAACTGAATCTTTATGAACCTCGTAGGAGGAAAAGCCTCGTTTCCAGACCTAGGCAAAGTCAGGACGAATAATGCAGACCAGCAGGAGAGGGTCACTGTCCCCAAAGGGCAGGCAAAGGGGGAAAGGCAGGGGAACACAAAGGGAAATGCTTCATTAACTCCTCCTGAGGTTATCTGCTCACTTTAAAACCCAGTGCCTCCTCCAAAAGGGCACAATACATCAGCCTGCAGCCCCGTTCATTACAGCCATCCCGTGCCACCAGGGACGCTGCTGCCGGGGCCTCTCTTTGGGATGGCTTTGACCACAGCCACCTGCCAGCACCAAGCCAAGCTAATGATCTGCCCCTCTGATATTCTTTTTGTGTTTCCTGAAATCACACGGCTTTATGATGCTGTTCTCCGCTGTCTAGGAATAGATCTGAAACTAAGTGTCTGTGGTTTACAGGGGGATATTTTTCAGGATATTTTTCTCCTTGTGCTTCCCTGAGTCTTTTGAGGACTTTGAGCTAGGCTGAGCCGTTTGGATGAGCATGCCAATCGGTCTTGGCATGGAGAGGAGAGAGTTTTATGGGAACTGAGATGCTCCAGGGAATAAACCCCCTGGACAGAGTCCCCTGGTGCTGCCTCCCTCTTTGACGAGGACGTGGCTGCACAACATCTCTCCCCTTGGCTGCACCCAGCGGGCACCAAATCTCCCCACACAGGCTTCTGTTAAGGCTCCAGAGAGCTCGTTCCTGCAGAGTCCTGTCTCC
The DNA here is from genome assembly GCF_000699245.1 of Pterocles gutturalis. Classification (NCBI taxonomy): domain Eukaryota; kingdom Metazoa; phylum Chordata; class Aves; order Pterocliformes; family Pteroclidae; genus Pterocles; species Pterocles gutturalis. The sequence continues at coordinate 6,435 of NW_010107822.1, forward strand.
CATTTCTTCCTGGTCTCTCAGACAGCTGTTTACATTCTTGTTTGTGTGAATAATCTCAAATATGAAGGCTTTGCTTTGCTTTTCACCCCATTAGATAATATTAATTACTGCAGGGAGCCAAGTAGCTTGGAAAAAGGGGGGGAAAAACCCCTCTGGAGAAGTTGCAGGCCCTGCAAGTATTTAAAGGGCCATCTGCATCTCCTCCAAAACCGTAAAGACAAACGAGAGCAGCAGTAGCACGTATTTATTCACTAGACATCACGGCAACAGTTCTGCTCCTGTCTCAGCCAAGAACGAGCACCAAAAATGTAAGGCTTGCTGTTCTGCAAGCCCTCTGCTCCGTTGGGAATGCAGCAGAGAGGTTGTTTGGATGCATGGCGGGACCCAGCCTCTGGAAGGAGTCACCTGGATTTTGGGGTCAAATGGCAGCTCTGTCCTCTGCCTCCTCCCTCCACGTGGTGCCGTCCCCTTCAGAGCTGCTGCACGGCTTCTCCTGGAAGGTTTTCCAGCAACATGACGGGTTGGCTGGCCATCGGAAAGGTGCTTGACTCAAGTGACCTCAGCAGTATCCTCTGGTGGGTGGGGATGCAAACAAGTGCGGATTGCTGCTCCTTACCCACTGCCCCATATGAGCGGATTCCCCTCTGTGCATCCCTCACTGGGGACTTAGGTACCAACCCCGAGAGAAACGTCTCACTTCACATCTGGATGCAAATATTTGTTCAGAATAATAAGGAAAGATTGAAATCCATTTTGACATGTGCAGTGAGACAAGCTGTTTAAGAACAATAATAAATAACAACAAGTTTATTAATAATTCATCCATTTTGAGCAAACATCTTCTCCAGGCAGTCATTCCTGCTTACTGCCTCTCTTTGATATTAAGCAGAGCTACTTAGGCCTGTCCCTGATTTTTGGTTTGGACACCAGCCAGCAAAGCTTCCAGGTGGATGACGCTGATTTACAGCCCATCTACGTTTCCTGCTATATTTACACTGGGTTGGGTTTGTGTTTTTTTTTTTCTGAATTACCTTTCAGAGCAGTCATCAGTTTTGAAATATAGGAAGGAAACAGCAGCAGTTGGAGGAAACCTCAAGTGAGACTCAGTCACAAATCTTGTATATTAATTCCTGTTCCATCCCTCTGCTTCCCCAGCGCTTGCCTTGGGAAGCCGTGCCTATTACTGGCATGCTTTTCGCCAGAGATATTATATTGCTATAAATGTCAGACATTTGAAGAACAATACTATCTATTAGCATGTAAAAGAGTATAATTGTCTGCAAGTTACTAGGTTCAAAGGCGGCATTGTGCTTGGGAAATTGCTGTCTGCAGCTCCCAGCAAACATGTCTAGTACCCAGCTCCCGGTGGCACAAGGTATGTGGAGATGGAGGTTCTCATCCAGCCCAACGCACAGGGCTCAACAATAGCAGAAAATTAGGTAGGAAACTGTATAAATGTCTTCAATCCTTTTTTGTTATTAAGTTACTGTGAACTTTGCCTTTGAAAGTAACCTCAGCTTCTAGATCTTTCTTTCTACCCCAACAGAAAAATGATGCGAAAATGAGAGACCATAACCTAAATCATCTGCTGCAAAGGCAGAGCTCTGCTGGGTCCCTGGGAAGGAGCCAGTTTGAACCATCCGAGTGTCTGGCTGTCGAACGGTTCTCCTGGGGGGAACGGTGCTCTCCCACCCCAGATGTGCTCCTCTGACAGGTGGTGGATCGTTTCCAGCTGTTTCTCCAGCAGTGACCTGTAGCTGCTTTCCATTCCCAGCGCCTGGCAGGAGCTCGGGGCAGGGACTAGCACAGACCTCGGGGTGTCAGCGTTACACTGCAGAGCAACGTGGCTGCGCCTTAAACTGGGGGTGAAACGGCACCCCGGCACGCTCTGGAGTGCCAGGTACAGCCAGTGCTCCGCTCCTGCAGCCCTGCTCAAAGCATTAATTAAAGACGTGCGAGTCTTGCTTTGTCTTGCAGAGAGGAGACGCTACCAATTAAGCTCAAAGCATTAATTAAAGACGTGTGAGTCTTGCTTTGTCTTGCAGAGAGGAGACTCCATTCTCCTTGTCCCGTAACTCACAGCTTCATGGGCCCCTCTGCTCCAGGGCCACCCAACTCTCCCATCCCTCCCCACAGCCCTGCTCCTCTGCAGCTCCCTCCTGCTTCATCCCACTTGGTCCCACGGTCCGCAGGGTCCGTCCACTTGCCCGGTCCCTGCCTGGCCCCTGCTGCAGCCCCAGCCCAAGAGCTGGGAGTTTTTTAGGAGCCAGCAAAAGATGAGGATTTTTTACCTTTTGCTCTTCCCATCCTTGGAGGAGGAGAGAGTGAGCGGCTGCGTGTACTCATTGCCCGGCTGCTGGCGACCCTAAACCATGACAGTTGCCAACTCTGGTCACACTCCTGTTGGAAACAAATAATTGTGGGGAAGGATATATGGATGGGTACAAAGCAAGCCTATACCCAGTAACCTACCCCCAAAATCACGGCAGCATGGACACCCTGCGGAGCTGCACTGGCCCCTCTCTGCCCCTCGCAGCAAAGCCCGTGAATTTGGGCAGAGCACGGTCTCAATGTGGGCAGCAAAGCTTGTACCCACGAGCATCTGGATTAGAAAAGAGCAATAACCCTGGCGCCTCTGCAGCAATAGGCTTTGAGGCAGGGACTTAGGGGAAGCCAAGGCAGAGCAGGTGGTTAGAAACCGCGTTAACAACCCCGTTAACAAGCGCTGCAGATTAGACCAAACAACAGCTCATCAGCATGCAGTCCAAAGGCCACGGGCTGCAAAGGGAAGAGAATAGAGGAACAACAAGAAGGAGGGGAGATGAAAAGAAAGCAGAGATGGGAATTGGTTTTAATAATATTGTTTCCTAATTACAGCGTGGCACAGAGAGCAGATGCAGTCTGCTTTGACATTTACAGTCCAGCAAAGGACGTGCAGGAAACACAGCGAGCAAACTGCTCACGCGAGGGAGGCAGCGGCAGCACCCCCGGGGCAGCGGTGGCACAGCACGGGGGGAGCAGGCATCTGAGCACCCGGCTCCGGGCTCATGTCACCCCGTATTGCTGCTGCCCAGCACCCTGCTGGCGTTCCTTTTGAGGCTATACAAAACAATTTTAGGGCTTCTCCTGACCTCGGTCAGGGGGTGCATTGGGGAGGTTTGCAGGGAAGAGGTAAAGCCTTCCTCGAAGCAACTCAGAGATGGGGTGAGGGATGGCACCTGCAGCACCTGGGGTGGAGAGAGACATTTCTCTGGCAGCTCCGTGCGCTGGGAATGGGAACAGGAACAGCTCTTCAGCCATGGCAGATCACCCTTCTGGCACAGCAGGAACCTGTTGCTTTCCTCATCACATCCTGAGACTTTTATGATGGCAATTCAGTATCATTATCCCAATATAAGAAACCTTATTGCACAGCCCAGCAGCACAGCCGGAATGTGGAGCAGATCCCTGAGCCTGCTCCTCACGCTAACTGCTGTCCCACAGCAAACTGGGCAAGGATGGGCACGTATGGGACTGGTCCACACCTTCCACAGCACTCTGGGACACCCAGGGCCCATTTCTCTGAGCAGTGTGTGCATAGGAAGAAGACTTCAAACTCCTGAAAAACTTTCCTCCAGCTCGGCACGGCGTCTGTAAGCCCCCTACACTCATTCGAGCTGTGCACAGAAATCCACAGGATGAGGAACACTAATGCATGTTTTGGTCCCAGTCCAAAATAAACGCTGGCTATAATAACCCTCACGGGAAAGCCAAACAGAGGACCCCTTTGTTAGGGACAACTCAGCATGTTACGCTTCATTTGGGCCAACAGCACTTCCAGCACGAGGCTCGGAGCACCATCTGCTTGATGTGGGCAAGGTGGGCTGAGGCCAGGAACCAGAGAAAAAGGGGGATCTCGGGACAGTGAGCTTTGGATGATACCTCTTGCATCAACCTGGCCCATAAAGACTCAAAAAAGGTTGGAAGAAGAGGGACCAGCAGGTATGTTGGGCCCATTCTGGTCGCTGCTGGAGGCGATGGTTTCTGATGGGGCAGGGAGCAGCGGCGGTGTCTCCTGTCCCTCTCTCCTTTTGTGCAGGTCTATGAAGAGGTCCTGCTTCAGGATCCCCTACCTCTGGCTAATTTCCATTTGGTTCCCTTCAAAAATAGAGACAGAGGAACAGCACTGGATGAAACGCTGAGGCTCTCTGCTAAGCCCAGCACAAGCTCTGGTTATTTGTAGCAGCTTCTCTACTGGTGTAAATGTGATGAGATGACTCAGGGGAAGGTCCAACCTGAAGGGGACAAGAGGGAGGGATGACCCCCAAGTTCCTGCATCAGCTCCAACAAGAGCTGGTAGATAAAAGGTTTTACCAGAGCCCAGTGCTCCATGTCCTGCACCTGGCAGAGGTGCTGATGAACGGGGCAGCTCCAGCTGGGACATCGTCTGCGGGATGGGAAGGGGCTGTGCTGGCCGGGGTGGGAGGGACTCCAGGAGGCAGGGAGATATCTCAGCCACAAGCAGAGGATGTCCTCTTCTTGAAGGTGTGTGCTAGGTAAAGGATGACCTTGCTGTCCCCAGCTGTAGTAGGGCCATGCTCTACGTTTTGTTGGGACATAGTTGTGTTTGGGGGATGTGGGGGTGCAGAAAGGCTGCTGCCTCTAGCCTGGGGGATGTGATAACGTGTCTTATTTGGTGGCATTGCTGAGCTTGGGCTGCTTGGAAGGTAACCACCAACATACAGCAGGCTGGTCCTGGGTGTTTTATCCCAGTGCCTGCTGGGCTGGGGCAGAGAGAACCCTGGTGCTGCAGGTACCTGCCTGGGTTAGCTGTGTTTGGCTGCCTGGATCCCAAGAGAGTACCCAGCAGGTTTAATCTCTGTGCAAAGTTAGAAACCACCTTTCTGGAGCAGGTTCCCAATAGCAGCAGCCTGGGGAGCAGTCACTGGATTCTGCTCACCCTGAGCACCCAGAAGAAGGTGACAGTGGTCCTGGGGAGCTGCAGAGGAATGGTTATTTGCAGTTTAGGATGCTGTAGTTGCTGCTGGTGGCAGGGGGTATCCTGCTTCTCTTCGCCCCTGGTAGCTTGGAGAGGGGCTTCTGCAGCAGGGACTCTCTCAAACTCTTTGTTGGTATATGTGACAATTGCATTGGCATCGCAACGGTGTTCAGACCACCAAGTCATGTTGTTCAACACTGAAGTGGTGGCTCAAAAGGAACGTAATGCTTACATGGGCTTAGGGGGGAAAAGGAGGGGAGAGAGGGGTTACTGCTGATTTCTGACGGATGTGGCTGCAGGTGGCTCTTTATTGTATGGAGCTGGCATGTAACAGGCCAGCTGCAAGGAGCTGTAGGGAATTGGATGTGAATGGTGCAGGTGAGGATTGGGGCTCAGGCCCTGACCCTGCAGCTTCCCAGCAGCTGATCCGAGCAGCAGAGCAGCGTTCAGCATCCGCGGGTGTGTTGTACTCGTCAGCATCCCTTGGGAATCAGGAGTTTTGATTCCTTTACGCTTGTACCCTGGTCCTGGCTGAGGGATTTGTTACAGGCTGTAGGGAGTTTGCTTCCCCTGTGGGAATGCCCATCTCTGGCTTACACCTCTGGGACTGGATTGGTGGTAGCTGGTGCCGCTGAGGGTGGCAATGGTTTATCACCTTCACCAGTCTGTCACCTGTATTTCTGCACTCATTATATGTGCAGTTTCCCTAGTTTGCTTTGCTTATAAAAATCCTTGCTGTTGAATGAGCTGTCAGACATTAAGTCAAATTATTAGCAAGTTGGTGGTAAACATGTAAACTTGGGGCATTCCCAAACTTCCTTTTCCCCTCTGCCCACCCTGCTGGCCCTATGGTTGTGCTGGCACCAGTGGCCGCGGGGATGCCCGTGGCGGGGGCTGAGCAATGCTTTTCCACTGGTTATTTTAAACCCTGATGGCTCCTGGCCTGGCTGTTGGTGGAGGAGGATGGAGGAGATGGCCAGGGTCCCAGGCAGCAGCTGACACAGCTCCTGTTTGACAGAAATCACCTTCCAGATGGGCTTTTGGCTCTAGTTTAACTATGTCAGTCTTGTAACCACATACTGGCAAAATATGCCCAGCGCCTGGTTTGTCAAGCTGTTTGGTTGCCCTCTGAGGACAGCAGCTGCTTGGGTCTTGAGGTATGTCCTCAGTGTCTGAAACAGCAACAAAAGGTGCTGTGTGACCACAGAAAGGGTTAATGCTCTTGGGCTGAGGTTGGGGCAGGGGCTGCTCGCCTCAACCTAAGCCAGGAGATCTCCCTGCCCAGAGTGGAGTGATGCAGCTTCTTTGGTGTCAATGTGGGAAAGTGATAAAGGGAGGTTCTCTTCCCTTCTAGCTAACGATCTGCCGCAATGAGAACTTGGCCTCAGTCTGCTCCCTGGGCTGAGAGCGAAGGCAGGAATTAAATCTGCCCACTCCTGGGTTGGTGCCGGTGGTGCTGAGCCTCCTTCCTGCTCCTGAGCATCCTTCCCACTCCTGTGTGAACATGGATAAGGAAGGAGTCGGGATTTTGGAGTGCAATGAGTTGGTCAGGACCAAGCACCCCACTGGATGGTGGCACAATTGGGGAGCCAGGAGCGATGCCACCTGCAACTGGTGAGCAGCTCGTGCCACCATTCCTGGGGCTGCCTGGTCCCCAGCAGGCATACCCGCCCAGGGGCTTGTGTTGTTTTGCTTTGTAGAATTTCAGTTTGCTGCTTTTCCGGTGATGCTCTTTATCTGTGGTGGGTGTAAATCCCAGGAAAGTCCCTGGAGATGCAGGAGAAACGTGTCCCTGCAGAACTGCCTGCCCGTGGGGCAGCATCAGCTCAGCCGGGGGGTGACGGTAGCTCCCAAAAGCTGCCATGTCCCTGGCAGGGGATGCAAGGAACAAATTAATGCTGGTTGGCTTTTTTGTTTGCTCCTGGTTCTGGCTGACAACTCGGTGGATAATAGCCAAGGGTGTAAAGAGGTCCTGCCCATTGCCTCCTGCCTGTAGGGGTGACAGAGGGCGCTGAGTGTGGGTGACACCTGGGGCACGTCAGAGCCCCATTGATGTGCTCAGTGAGGTTTGGAGATACTCTTACGTCCCCTCTTGTGGGATCAGAGAGAACAGTGCCCAAACCTGGGAAAAAATAAATGCCCCGTGGGGTTGGACCAGGGTCCGCAGCAGTAACAGCAGGAGATGCTGTTTGGGGAGGTCACTTTAAGGAAACTACGTGTGAACTGGTCCTTCTCCCTTAGCAATCTGCCGGGGGTTTCTCTGAGTTGTGAAATGCGTGTGGCATGTGCCAGCAGATGAGGCACAAGCTTTCCTGGTGTGCTTTTACCCTGTGCACTGGAGATGGCAGCAGAGCACTCCTGGCTCCCCTGCATCTCAGCCGTCTGAACGTGCTTTCTCTCTCTTTGTGTCTGAGACTGTTAGAAAGTTGGAGTATTGATGGGTGTTTAAAGTGCTTGTTCCGCTTGTGATGTGCTGGTCGAAATACGGGTTGGCTCTTATGTCTTTACCATTCAGCAAATTGTGTTTCCATTGATTTTCCTGGGACTGTTGTTTTTCTGAAATTCCCGGTCTAACAGCAGATCTCAAAGCCAGCGGCAGCTCCTAAATCATCTGGTCTTACCTCCCATACCGTGCAGCTCTGTCCTTTGGGCTCTGCACTGAGCTGGCATTTGATTGAAGCAGGTTTCTCTTTGCCTGGAGGCTGGGGGAATGGAAAGCTACCTGGTGGCTTCACTTGTGGGGTTTTGCTGCTTTAAGTGTCTCTCACTAAACCGTGACTGTAACTGAAACGTGCAGCCTCTGGTGGGTTTAATCCTCTGTTTCTGGGTTGGGTTGGTGGGAGGTCACAGCAGACAGTTGAGTGGAAATCTTCTGGCCCCCAATGGAACCAGTGAAGGGCAGGAACGAAGGGGTTGGGTGTGGGATGTCCTCGGGGATGTGCAGGACCTTCCTGAAAGTTGTCCAGCTCCGGTGTGACTGTGCAAGTCCAAACGTGTCCTGCTTCATCCCTTTGGGTCTTTAGAGTGATTACAGATTTCTCAAAAAAGTTGACAAGGTGCAGGGAACCACAGGTAGATGCAAAGACTTGCCTCGAGGCCTTGCAAAATGATTTGCCCCACCTCAATGGGTGTTCTGAGGTATCAATACAGGTATTTAAGTAGCGAAACATCATGAGGTTGTGCCAAGGGACGGACTGCTGCAAATATGCCTCTTCTCGTGTGGTTTCTCTAAACACCTGCTGGCTACTGCTGGAAATGGAGCACTGGGTTAGAGACCTCCTTGGGCCAACCCCATGTGGTGGCTTTCAAGATTGTGCTGCTGTGAATGATAGCAGCTGGGAAAACGCTGGGGAAAACGCCTTGTGGAAGCACCTATAAATTTGGGATGACATATTTGATGCAATGCCCTGATTGCAGCGGTGTGTCACCTGGGAGGGCAGGAACTTTGCTCAGGAGCCCCAGACTCAGTGGACCTGTATCTACCATCTCCTGTAGAGACGTATTTAACTCACTTCTGGGTAGTGCTGTGAATTAAACTACCTGCCTGATGTCAGATCTGGAGGAGTCTAACAGCCACCGACACTATTGATCTCCCACCCTAGTACCCTTATACTGCTGAGTGAAGAGAACAATATTTCTATTTAAAAACAAATTTTAATTTAAAGCAAGAGCCAGTCCAATAAAAGATGAAATATCTTTGTAACTTGAAATGATGAAAGTGAAAACGAGTAATCTCTCTTTGTGGTACAGCTTTCATTTTTTTTTTTTTTTTTTTTTTGAAAGGATCCAGTGTTTCATAGAACTTATTGTGGAGGTACAAGAATAACTTTTTGGTTCAGTTCTTGACTAACACAGAGTCTGTTTTGATTTGTGCTGGGTTTTTTTTTAAAGCAAACTTTTAAATAGCTTTTGGCTTGAGTTTTTATTGGAAATCCAATCCCCTTACGCACAGATTTTTTTTTTCAATTGTTTTTATCAAAAGCAGCGTTGAGTGGAAGAGTGTTGTTCTGGGCTGTGGAACGTGTACAGCTCAGCTGGCTTCAGCTGTCGGTCTGTGATACCCGTCTGGGAAGGCAGCAAAGAAAAATTAATTGATGTCAGTAGGTCTGAGTGCACGGTATGGAGATGTGTGCTCGCAAGGTGGGGGAGAAATATCGCAAGCGGCTGTGATGTTTCATTTGGGCTGCACCACAAGAGGGCAGCCCCAGGCCACAGATCTCTGCTCACTCCTGGGAAGAAACTGGTGGGAGCCCGGGAAGGCATGACACCCTGGAAAACGCAACCATCGCCTCCCTGGAGCGGAGCAGGGCCAGCCAGAGGTGGGGTGGCAGTGGCAGTGTGTTTTGTGGGTGGCCAGGTGACTGCGTGCAGCCGTGCTTGTTGCAGGTGTTTTTCTCAATGGGGAGCAATTCGTTGGCGTTGGATAAATTCATGTTGGATGCTTCTGCGTCCTGTGGATCGAGATGGAGGATGCTGCTGTTGGTCTGGGTTAGTGCTACAGGACTCTGCCTTGTTAATGAATGTCTGCCAACATCCAAAGTGGCTGAAATTAAAGGTGTGAAATGCATTTCCCCGGTAGAACTTACCGGGGTGCTGTTGCCACAGGTCTTAGAGGAGGATTGAGGTTTCTGTGCAGCCAAGATGTTTTACCCCATTCCCTGCAGAACAGCTGTGAAGGCTCCCGTCCGTATGCAGAAGGCAGAGACGTGGGGCCCCGGCCAGCCTGCAGCCCACCTGCCCAAACCACCTGGGCACCTGGGGACATGGTGGAGCATCCCAGGCTGGCTGGTGCTGCGCGGGGCCAGATGCTGAACCCTGGTGTCCTGGTGGCTTCTGCTGCTTCGTGGCACCCTGCTCTTGGAGAGCAGGGGATGCAACACGAACGTAGCAAAATATCGAGGTGAAATTGAAAGTAAAGAAATAATTCCCAGCTCATCACTGGCAATGTGAGTGGAAATGACCCTGTGGAACCAGACAATGGTTTTTAAACTCTTCTGACACTGGAAACATGACTCTGGAAATGGGTGGAGTATGCTGAATGGGCCTTACAAGTGGTTTATAATGTCTGTATTTTCAAAAGGCAGTTTGGTAAAAAGTGTGTCCACTTGCGAGGGGATGAGTGATCCCTCCCCAACAGCCATGCTCCTGCTGGGATGGGGATTCCCAACCGGAGCCGATTGCTGCCGGCAGCCCTGGTCACGCCGGGCTGAGCTGTACTGGGGGATTGTGCCAGGGCTGCTGCGTTCACGACCTGACTCTGAACAAGGGCTCATTTAAACAGTAGCAGGAGCTCAATTAAAATGGAGACGCTCTCAATTTAAAAGTATGTAAAGGCAGGAAAAACAACCCATGATGAGTTAAAGAACTGACTCAGGCCAGCAAAGGCCAGTCCTGAAATAGACCTCGAACAGGGCTTGTTGAAAATGCTTCCATCAGAACAGTTTCCTGATGGAGAATTTGGCATTTCTACTCAAAGAAATCTTTCAAGAAAAGCATCTGCTTCTGTGGAAAATTTCATCTTTTTGGGTTGGAAAAACGGAGCATGTGAAAACTGAAATCTTTCAGCCCAGCGACGCATCGTGCCAGTTTTCAGGCAGACTCCACCTCGGTGTTGAGCTTCGCTTCTCATTCCTATGGTCCCCCACTTGTCTTTACAGGAGAGGAAACCCCTCTAACTATTAAACCTACCCCTCCGCATCTCCCTGCTTTTCTCAGCAGCAGCCATGCATACCGTTAAAGCCTCCCTCTCGGTGGGGAGGGCTGTAAGGTCAGCTTTTGGAGCTGGATGTGTGGCAATTCCCCTGGACAGCAAATGTTCTCCACCACCTCCACACCCTGTCCCTGCTGACATGAGCTTCTGGGAAACCCATCTCTATCCCATGCTGATGCTTCATGCATCCTGGGAGGTAGATGTGACTGGACAGCCAAGAAAGACAACTCATTCTACTGGGCTTATTTGTGACTTTACTGAATTATTTTGCAGCAAATGTTTTGTTATCCAGGTGTTTCTGTATTTTCTTGCTGCCTCTGTCCTCATTTCTGTCCCTGTCCCTGAGCTCCCAACTGACATGTCAGATGGAGAAGTTGCCTACCCAGGTCCATGCAGCAGGGTCAGAGCTAGTCCTAGGAGCTGTTTGTTGACTCATGATGTGTTGCCATGTAAAGCAAGCATTGTTGGGCTTCATTGGCTTTCCCTCATAAGCAGCGAGAACTTGCTCTTCAAAAAATACTCGAGAGGATGGGAAGATGTGGGAGGGAAGAGTGCTACTGGGTAAGAGAGCAGGGTGAGACCTGAGTCTGGGTGTTGAGAAGGGCTCAGAAGCAGCTCTGCATTATGAATAATAACCCTTCCAGTTATAGTGCCCAGGATAAACACTGTGAAAGGGAAGGAGATCAGCCTGCATGTGTCAGAGAGGGAAATAAATGGTTTAAAGCACATAAATGGTCTAAAAACTGTTAATTGTGCACCCATCCTCCATAGCAGGCCTTGTTGCCCCACTGCTGGGGCTGCCTCTGGATGCTGGGGTTGGGCTCCAGCAGTACGCCGTTGTTTGCTGCGTTTGGCAGTTCCTGGGTTTCCCAAGCATCTTCTACTTGAGCTGGAAAAAGTAGAGAGCATGCGGTGGGTTTTTTTAATGGCAGTTCCACTTCTGTATTCAACTGGGCGCAAGGAGAGGAAGCGGTCTTAGTCTGGGTGTCAGCGAAGCATTGGTGTAAGGTTTGGGCAGGGTTGTTTGCTTTTCTGCCACGATTCTCCCTGTTTGTGCAAAAGACCAAATTCTGTAAAAAGGAGATACATCTAGCCCTGGAGGAGACCTGCAGAGGAGATGCTGGTGGTTTTGAGTTCTCATTCCAGTTTTCCACGTCACTTCTGCCTGGTTTTCCCCTCCCAGTCATCGACATGGGTGGATGATGCTCATCTGGATGTGCCATGTACCTAAGACTGTGCAATGCTTTGAGGTCCTTGGGCAGAAGGGCTTTCAGAAATGTTGAAAAGGAATAATCCTATGGGCAGGATAGTCGTTACGATGTGGAAGCCAGGACTGAAACATGAATCTGATACAGAAGTGCTTCTATCCATTTTTTCAAAAGTTGCCTTCAACACTTTTCCAAGGCTGGAAAAACAACAGGGCACTTGTAAAAACAAATACTTACATTCACACTTAAGTGTCCAGACTTGAAAATAGTTGGGGAAAATGTCTTAAGTGCTGTTTTCCCGAGACCACAGTGAGTTAGTGGGGGCTGTCAGCAGAGGGAGTGCCCCACATGTGTGTCCTGCCACCTGGAGATTGTGGTGAGAGCATTGCTTTAATTCGTAATTCCTAGCAGCCCTGTGCATGCAAAAAAAAGCTTCATAGAAAGGGGGTTTTGTTGCATGTATGTGGCTCTTTGGGGCCTGGGCATTGTCATGAGATGGGCTCACTGCTGATGTGAGCGAGGGGCTGAGCTGAAAACCTGCCTGGACCCGGGGATGAACGTGGTTTCCCCACGTGAACTTTATGAAAGGGCTTCTCAGTCCATTTAAGAAAACAAAAAAGTGTTAGGAGCAGAGGCTTGGCCAAAGCTTGGGGTCCCAATGTGGAGACTGAAGGGAACAGAAAAGCCTCAGTGGAGAGCATTTTCTAAAAAAACAACCCAGGTACAGGCCAGGCTTGTGTTTCTGTGCTAGCACGGGGTCTATTTACTAACTTTCCTCTGCCCAGAGGCACTTTAAAGAGAAAATAGGAAAGAGCCGTCTGTCCCAAGAGCTGGTGTGCCCTGTTTTCCGCTGTCTTGGACTATAAAGGTCTGTTAAAGCACAGGCAGAGTGCTGCAGGCTGACAGATGTATTGCTTGACATCAAGGCTCGTGTGACAGTTGGTGTCAGAGCCAGCGCTGGCCCTGGGGCAGGAGCAGCAGTGACAGAGAGAGAGCCCTTAGTGCTGGTCCCCATCGTCCCTGTGGGATGCTCTGTGCCCGTTTGGGGGAGGCAAGGTCTCACCCAGGCATCCCTCTCCTCCCCACAGCTTGGGCCTGGGTCTGTATCATGACAAAGCCATTCAATCAGTTGTATTTATGTGCCAAATTTCCCCGTAGCTCTTGAGAATAGGTGTGCTGTTGGCAAAAGGAAGAGAACAGGCTGCAAGTGGCCAAAGCATCTTCTGCCACTGGGGAACTGATGATTCTTCCTCTGCTGCCAGGATTTTTGAGAAATGAAACCAAGACAGAAGGCACCAGCTTCCCAAAGTGGTGGTGTCCCAGCTGATTTTATGGACATCTGCTTCCTGTGGCCTCAGAGCACCAATTTTTCCATGCCCCCACACACACCCCCCCCAGAGCAAGGCAGTCCTGGGGTCAGGCTCTGTCGTGCTGGGGGCTCTGTTCCCCTTGGCAGCCTGCAGCATGCAAAGCGCTGGTGAGAAAGGGATTCAGCCCCTTGTATTGGCATTCATGTGTGGTGGTTGTATTAAAAGTACTTGCTGTCAGCCTAGCCATCACTTGTAGTTGGCTTTTATTTTTCCATGCTCCTCCTGGCAACGGCAGCTCTCCCCAGGCTGCTGGTGGGGTGCTGGGTCTGGGCAGGCTGCTCTGTGCATGGGGGGGTGTGGAAAGGGTAACACGGCCCCTTCCTGCCTGTCTCTAGGTTTCCCTGAGCATCCCACCAGCAGCTTTTCCTTCTGCAGACTCACTGGCAAAGGCCCCCTCTGTTATGGCTGGGGGGCTGGGGAAAGCGCATCACGTTTGGGGTGGGCGAGTTTGCAAACACTTGGTTGTGGTGCAATAACCAACCTCTGTGCAAACACTGGTTATTTTGGGAAGGTGGAGGGAGGCTGGGTTTTGCTGCAGTGCCACATAGCCATGCTCACTGGAGGAGCACAGAGAAGAGCATTCAGCACAATACCTTTAGGCCTGGAGTTTGTTGGGTTTTTTTTAATCATGGTGTTCTTATGCATCGTAGCTGCATAAAAAGTAGCAAACGCATGGAGAATAGGTGAGTTCAGGTCATATAATGATATAGTACAACGCAGACGGATTGGAAGAACCTCTTGCAGTTGCAATCTCAAATGCTAAAAGGACAGATCCCGTTGGCTCTGGATGGTGAGTGGCACAGGGAGTAAACTTGCCCCTTGGAGGTGGCTTGGCCAGGTGGGTGCCACTGGTTTGTGTGGTGAGAGTTGCATCACCTGGGCCAGCTACACATCCTCTGTTTTGAGAAGGTACGCTAAATCTTGGAATATCCTAAGATACAAATCTTCTACGAGTTCTGAGTTGCTCTGAAGAACCTTTTTTGCATTTTTAATCTGACCCCTAAGACTGGAGCACCTAAAGTTGCAAACACTTGAAAGTCAGACCAAGATTTTCTTGAAATAATCCCTGTAAGCATTTGAGATGTCACTGCTGTCTAGCCTGTGTATCCTAGACATTACTGGTTCCATCTGATTGCATTTTTCTGTTTGCAAATAGAATAATCTAATGACCTAATTTCTGAAAAAGGCCTGTTATTTATTAACCGTGATGTAAATCCTACCAGCATCAGAATAAAGAACATCGGGCTTTTGAATTTCTGCTATTTTTAAAGATCCAAATCTCCAGAGCAATTAATCATTTTTCTGACATATTGAATTCAGTCATGTGTTAGAGCAACAAAACTTCATATGGGCAGTTTATGATGCAACATTAACTTGTCAGCAAGAAGGACAATTCACGACTGTCTATGAGTAGCAAGTGGCAGGCGTTTGGACAACTGTCCCATAGTTTTGCAAGCCTCAGCAAATTTTATTGGCAAAGTTTACGTAGGCAGAGCATAATATAAGCTTTTGCTCATATATATATATTAAACAAAAAACCAACAAAAAATATAATCCCCTGCCAGGAGTTTCCACTTATTTTCCATAATGAGAGCTGGAGGGTCTGCAAAAGCTGGCCTCGTAAGAAGAAATTGTGTTGGATGAATTTTTCCTTTACGAGGAAGATGGAAGAAATTTGAGTTTGGACATATGAACCTTCCCAAATGGTGGTTTATCAGCTCCGTCAGGGCAGGAAGGGTGCTCTCACAGGGACTGCGTGAACAAAGCGATGGTGTCAGCAATCAAAGCGTACAATGATAAGAGCATGGGCGCCTGGGCACAGGAGTACCACCAACAACAGAGCAAACTGGTTTTCAGAAGAAGCAGTGGCCTTGGTGTACCAGCAGCCTGGCTGTTTTCAGGATATTTTTTTGGAGATACTGGAGGAAAGAGCTGCAAAAACTTTGAGGGAGGAGAAAGTTTTGCTGCTGTTGATGGTGGGGCTCTGAAGGGTCCTTGGGAGTGCAGGGAGGTGGCTGTGCTTTGGCACAGTAGAGAATGTCAAAAGATAAATGCAAAGGGAGGAATTGCACAGGGGAAAGACAAACAGATTAAGAGAAATCTTTGCAGGACTGTTCCAGGCAGATACGCGCAGAGGCGAGATTGTCTGCCAAGGCCAAAGGAAAGGCGGCTGCAGCAGTCTGGCTGTGAGCTAACGCATGGACCTGGATGGGGATTTCGGCAGGGTGAGGGAATACGAAAAGCCACGCTCTTGGAGGAGGAAAACCCGTGTAGTTATTGTGCTTGGGTCTAGTTCGGGAGCAGGAGTGAACTGAAGCGATGGCCAGGTTACTGGCAGGAGGGCTGGGAAGGTTCGCAGCAATCGGAGACATGGTGGGGA
>NW_010107822.1:22111-61941 GCF_000699245.1 Pterocles gutturalis
GGGGGGGGGTGGGGTGAGATTAATTTTAATGGGAGTAAGGC
The DNA here is from genome assembly GCF_000699245.1 of Pterocles gutturalis. Lineage (NCBI taxonomy): Eukaryota > Metazoa > Chordata > Aves > Pterocliformes > Pteroclidae > Pterocles > Pterocles gutturalis. The sequence goes on from NW_010107822.1 coordinate 22,153, forward strand.
TGGGTTGAAGACCCTATGTATGCCAGAGGACATAGGTGGGAAATCAGTAGCAGGTGAAGTAGCCTAAAATCTCTTGATGTGTTCCACGAGGCAAGAAGATACCAAGGATTAAATGTTGATGGAGGCAATTTTGAACTGCTCTTCTGCTCATAAGCAGGTTTGGACTGAGCCTTAATACAGGAGTGAGATGATCTAGGGAACATGTGGGGGTGGTGCTGGTCTTCCCCCAGATACACACAGACCAGGCTGAACACACCCCAGCCTCACAGCGCGCTCTCCCCATCTGTCAATGGGGGGTTTGCTGCATGGTGGAAAAAAAGCAACGCTGCAGAAGCCCGCTGTCAGTGGGTGGCAGGCTTTTCAGAACACAGCTGGAAAAGAAAGCATAGATACAGCGATGGGAGGCTGTAGAACGCAGATGCACACACAGTGCCATGCGGGCAGCGTGGCTCCGTGGCGTTTCTCCGGTGCTCCGAAACACCTCTGTGCCCAGGAGGAGCCTGCACTCTGCAAGGACGTTTCTGGATGAGTGGCTGCGGTTTGGACGGGGTACGTGGGCTGTGTGTATGGCATGTCCTGGCTGCTCCTCCCTGACCATGGGTCGCACCCTTTCTCCAGCTAAGGGATGCTGGCCTCATCCTTCTAGTTGGGAGCAGAGAGACTTAAACGACTTTGGTTTAAGCTGGATAAAAGAGGCTTCTATAGCAGCAATTTATGATGGAAAGCATAAGACACCACTTGGGGATGGGAACATATGGCCTCCAGTATCTTCACATACCTCCCAGAGCACAGTAATTTTTGTCTTGTCTCAGATCTCAGTTGATTGCTGTAATGTGTTGAAGACTGACTGATGAAGGACACAAACGCAAATTACCCTGATCAAAGGAAACAAAGGGGGAGGACAATGAGAGATCAGCTCAGCTGAGTCAGGAGCTGCTCAGTGCTCTGAGACTCAAAAAGGAAAGACACAAATGAAATAGAAACTAAATCAAACAAATAGGCATGCCTCCAAGAAATGGTAGAAGGAAAAAATCATTGTGGATGAGGCCAAGCAGGCAGCTACCCTCTGCCTACTGCAGGGGGAAGCTGGGGTTGAAAGGTGCCAGAACATTTCATGACGTCTGCGTGTCCCTCTTCCCTGCACGACCGCAGTTTGTTATTTCAGTTAGTGCTCTACAGACATTGTTGATGGTATGGGCTCACACTGAAGGTACTAAAATAATTGGCTGGGATAAAATTCACCCTGAAGTACCCAGAATAGTGCCAAAGAGGTTTTTGAGCACCAGTTTGTTCTTGGCTCCCTTCAAGGGCTCCTGGGGATGAGCGAGGTTACGCAGCACTGAAACGGCAAACCTAGAACTTGGCTTTAAAAAGTGGAGGGGGGAAAAAAGAAACCAGGAACTAGACAGCAGAGCAGCTTACCTCTGGTTTCTGTTATAAGGCTGGCTTGTGACTGCCTAAGGGATAACAAAACTTTGTAAAAAATTAAAGCTGTTAAACAAATTTGCTTCAGTGACATGGCAGGAGAGTTTGCGGATGGGGAGGAACAGCAGACGATGATGATGTAGGATGATGTTTTAGTACCTGATGTTCTTGTAAACAAGGTAGAAAAATATGGTGTAGATTGTGGCAACATGTATCTCAGTAGTTCATTTTCCAAATTACTAACTTTGTCTCTGGGAATATCACCAAACTGGAGGTGTGAAGAAGCTCTCAGACTGCAAGGAGGTCAAGAAGAGTGCAGTGGTGCTTTGTCTGGGTTTTAAGACCACTTCACATCTGTATTACAAACTGTGTGATAAGATAGGACATGGTCTTATAAAAGTTGAAGGTAACAGCAAAGTGGAAAGGCTTCAAGCACGCTGGAAGATGAGATTCAGCTTGATTTTGAGATAAACCCTCCTAGACGAGAAAGAAACCCTGCATGTTTCTCTGAACAAGAGTGTGGGAATACATGTGGGGACAGCCCGCTGCATGAGTGCAGGATGGAGGAACTTACCCCTGCAAACCCCCAGAAAATAATCCAATGTTTCTGGGAACCACAAACCGAGCACAAATCAAAATATTGTACTACTGTAAAGAGGGGCAGGAGCAGATTATGCACCATACTGGAGACAGAGACCAGAGCCCTGCTTCTGTGGAGCCCCCTCTCGCTCTATGTGCTTGGGCAGGGCCTCCATGAAAGACCAACCCAACTTTGGACTTGTGCGGAAGGAAAATGGGGCCAACTACGTCCTGAGGCAAACAAGGAGAATGACCAAAGCTTTGGACTTGTGCAGAAGGAAAATGGGGCCAACTATGTCCTGAGGCAAACAAGGAGAATGACCAAAGGTGTTGGCTTTGCCAGAAGGTCCCCAGAAACTGTCAAGAGTTGAGAGAGGAGATAAAGGGGAGAGACCACATCCAAAAGTGGGAAGAGTTTATGGGAGATCTCTAGATGAACAGGCTTTGCCAGCTCTTGTGCTGTTGCCTGGTGGGAATGTTGGGACAGGAGGAAGCTGCAATCTGGCAGCCAAGTCTCTCTGCTTCTGCTCACCGTGGTGCTTGGCCAGGAGGTGACTGGTGTCTCCACCTGCTTTTCCTCCAGTGGGCTGCTGGCCATGCCTGGGACGTGACTCCCCACACCTGCTGCTCGGGAACCGCTCCAGATCCTTCCAGGTTGTGATGGAGTGGCTCTGTCCTGCTCTCTTCCAAGAGACAGAGTAATTTGTGATAGCTATACATCCACGGAGAGGCGAGTTAATCTGCGTAATGTCAGTGGTTGTCATGCAGTGTAACAGTACAAAACCAGATTCCAGTGCAAATGCAGTTCAGGGAAGCAAAGCAGCTGATCCCATAGTGTTAGCTTCTCTCAAATCTAAATCTAGATACCACTTCAATTTTCTTTTTTTGCGAGGCTGAATTTCAGTGCAAAATTTATTCACTGGAGCTCACCTTTGCTCATACTCAATAAACAGCTACGGGTGGAAATATTTATTCTGAGTTAGGAAAAATGAGGCGGTTTTCAGGTAGGCATCACAAGTGAAAATCCCACCTCTGAGGTGCTTCAATCTGCCCTTTACTCAGAGATAAGCAGGGGTCAATGTTTAACTGATGGATTTTCAGAACAGTAATAATTCTTTCCCTCTGAGTGTTTTCTGTGTGCGCTAGCAGTTTATTGTCTTGTGAAACCTGAAGCAGATTAGATTGCATTTCTTCTTTCTTTGGTGGTTTGGGGTGTTTTGGGTTTTTTTTTAAGACTTACGTAACTGAGGCCTGATCCAAGCAGCTGGTGCTGTATTTTTAAATATAACAGTGGTCAGATAAGACCATTTCCCTCACCCACAGGTCAGTACGGTGTGGCTGTTCACACTGGTTCATGAGATCTGTTCTGAGCATTTTTGGGGCAGAGGGAGATAAAAATTTGTCCTCAGAAAGCTCTGCTTCTGAGACAGCTCCGTGGGTTTCCCAGGGAAGTGCTGCTTTTCAATTCTGCCAGGAAGAAAAAGCAATCCCCCACTCCAAGAAGAATCCACTTATGGTCTCATTTTTGGAGCAGAGGGAGATAAAAAATTGTCCTCAGAAAGCTCTGCTCCGTGGGTTTCCCAGGGAAATGCTGCTTTTCAATTCTGCCAGGAAGAAAAAGCAATCCCCCACTCCAAGAAGAATCCACTTATGGTCTCCTCTAGAACTGACTGTTCTGGTAGAGCCCAGGGTAGGGGCACACTGATGGTGTGTGTATCTTCTCACAGGAGAGGAGATCACTGTTTATTTTCATATCTGCTTAACAATGGGAGTAGAGATGCCACCCTGGCACCGCAGAGCATCATCCAAGGTCTGCTTGCAGCTGGTTTTGCAGTGATGTAGGTTCTCACGATGTTCCTGCAAGTCTTTAGTGATGAGTCTGGAGTCTTGTGCTTTTATCTGAGATTGCGACGTTAGCTTATCTGGGGTGCAGGCTGGCTGCTGCTCGGGAACTGGCTGCAGAACACAACTGCTGTGCCTTGTGGAGTAAAATATTGTGTGCAAAAGCTACTGCCACGTGTATCTGCTGAAATGTCTTTTTGCAGAGTGTCAAACGCTAAGAAAACTTCTCAAAGCCCCCATGAAGCCTTGCTTTCCAGAGCCAGAGCAAACCAAGTAAGTGTAGGGAGTTTATATTTTAACTGGGATGAGCTATTTCAGCCTTTGGTAGTTCTCCAAGCAGATGCCAGCTACTTGGAAACAGAGAAGCTTGCTTATTCCTGCGTTCCTCTCTTGTCCTGTGCCTCAAATTCCAGCGCACGGCTGGCACAGCCAGAGGTGCCCTGGTCGGTTTCAAGCAAAGATGGGAAAAGGTTTTCCTGTCTATGTATTTAACGTTATCTGCACATCTTCCCCCAGCTCCTCCACCACCCGTCCCCAAGTGCACAGACACAGACCCTGTCACCTCTCCAGCCCGGAGCCTTATTTTTCATCATCCAATTCACACTGGAGAGGAGGGAGTTTGCACCAAACCGCCCGATTTCCTTGTTGCTCCTGGTTTGTAGCCAGAAGGCCTCAAAAAGCCACCTTGCAGCGTGCCAGGCAGCTGACAGAAACCCTCCTGTCAGCCCGCTCGTCTCCACAGGCAGCGTTTGTCCAGCAAATTCCATAAAGCTGCCTGTAAAAAGCCATTAAACAAGGTGTCCAGGAACGTATGGATTTCTAACGCTTTGCACGTCGCCGCACACCGGTTGATACTGGCTGCGCAGCAGAGCTCACTGGTTTTGTCCGAAAGCTTCCCCCCATCTCCCACCTTGGCGGGTGACAGCTCCCTGCGAGCATCCCGCTGGCTGGCTGAGATGGGATCACGGGGGCTCGGGTTTGTTCTAATTCTTTCCTTGCTTGCCAGTCCTTTGACAGACGCCTTCTACACTTGAGCAGGAGGATCTCTGTCTCCAGGAGCTGCCCTTTGCTTACTGAAGCCCAGTTCTTCCACGATGACCTGTTACCTTTCCACGGCTGGCTCGTGGTGAGCAGAAGTGCCAAATCCATGACAGGAGAACAGAAGATGTTTTAAAGTGGCAGTTGCTTCAAGTTCAAACCACTCCTTGCACAGTGCTTTCCTGCTGGGTATCTTTCCTTCAACCTGCCTTTTTCAATTTTTTCTCTCTGGTGGATGGTGTTGGAGCATTCCTTGGCTGTAGCATGTGAATCCCTCAAAATCCCTTGATCCCCCCCTGTCTAGTTTCAGATTTGTTTATGGAACAGAGTCTGTGTGGGTATTAGTGGCTGAATTAGCAATGGAGGAGCAGAAATATATCACAGCGTCAGGCTGGAATTTCAGCAGCACTTGGCATAGGTCAAAAAAAATCATGTCCTCATGATTGCCTCCGGAGCGATCCAGGCTGGAACGTCCTCTGAGCAGCGTGGGGCTGAGCTAGGTAACCTGAAATATGAAAAGTAAAATTTTAGCAATGGTATCTTGGCCAATTATCCACATTGACTTGGCTGTGGGACCCGATGGCACAACCAATCATTCCATAAGTTGGCTTCTGTTGTCCAACAAGATAATGCTGGGAGCTTCCTCTGGTCTTGCACCCTGTCCCTCTGTGTATGTGAAGCCAGCAGGGAAATGCAGCGTTAACTGGTACATTGATGATTATCAGAGCTGTTTTCCTTTTATTTAATCCCGACTTTTCAGCCTCCCTCTGTCGGATGGAACAGCATGTGACCGTGCATAGCTAGTGCCTGGTGAGGGAGATGACGTGCTTGGGAACAAGGGAGTTTCTGCATCATCTGCCGTGGCTGTTGACACAGCGGTGCTGATGTGTCCTGCTGATGGATCCCGTGCTTTTCTATCCAAACTGCCGTACAGCTTCACATCGCATTCAGACCTGCCAATAAAATTACTGGGAGGTGAGTTAATGCAGAGGGAGGGGAAACTTCTCATCTGGTGAGAACACATCCAGAAGTTGTGCTGCTGCTGAGTGTGCCGTGAAATGGTGGTGGCCTTGGAAATGTCAGTCTCTGGGCTGCTGCAGGTGGTGTGATGACTTGGGAGAGCTCTTTAGTTGGTTTGGCTGAACCTCCTGATGCAGCAGCAACGTCTGATACCCTCCTGTGAGCAGAGATGTTGAGTCTATTTATGTTCTGATGGGACTTAGCTAGAACTCTCTGCTGTCATGGTTCTGCTTTAATTATCCTGAATCTTGATGCCACATGTTAATTTCTGAGTGTGCATTGCTCAAGGGCCCAGTGTTTCCCTATAGGTTCTCACTTCATTAACGTATCATCAGCCTATAATGGCATTCTCTAGTATTAAAGCGGCTCCAAGACCAAGACGAAACTCCTCGTGGCCGCCAGCAGGCTTGAGCCAAGACCCAGAACAGACTGTAGCTGCCTTCTTGTTGAGCAAGTCTCTGATCAGAGATGGTCGCCTCTCTGCAAACCCTTTTTCCCTTCCTTTTCCTCTCTGTTTGAGATAATGCTGCGGCTACTTTTGATAGAGGAAAGCTCCTGCACGCCTCACTTCTGCTCTCAGTGCAGTTCATTTCATCAAAAAGCATCAGCAGATGCTCCCCATGCAGCTCACTTCAGCTTGGTGTCTTTTGGGTTTCGGGGTCAGAAGCAGGAGAGCATCACCACCAAAGGTCAGCAGGGGCTTTGTCAGCTATAACAGAAGGATGCCTTAGGTGTCCTCTGCCCCTCCTACCCCAACCTCTGCTGCACAAATCCTCTTTTCTTCCCAGGCTGAAAGAGCTGCTGAGGATGCTGTGGGGGTTGCCTGGCTGTGGGCAGGAGCTGGGCGATATTTTGGGCAGGGGCACGGGAGGGCTGGGTGCGGCAGTGCTGGGTGCAGGCTGTTTGCCTGGGGGATGGATCGGGTCTGTGTAGCTTAGCAGGGACCTTGCCATGTTACACAGCAGCTTTGTGGCTGAGCAAAAAATAAATGCGCGACTTATCCCCCTGCCAAGGACCGTCAGTGGGAGGTCAGTGTTTGATATTTCCACACCCCAAAAAAGCAGCCCCAAGCTAGAATTACACTACAAAATACCCATTCAGACCTCTCCAGCCTTCTGTTTTCATTGACTTCCATCCCCTGCTTGTACACACAGAGTCCCTTCCTTTCCAAAAGAAAACAGTATTGCTGATAAGGGACACTTATCTCGGCCGGTCATTACAGAACAAGCGAGCTTTTGTGTTTGCATCTGATTCCTGTCACAATGTTAACAAACTCCTCGTATGGGAGCTTTATTTCCACTCTAAAGATGGCCCTTAGGGTACTGTGTGATGTGCATTATATGGCTTATAAATACTTCCCACAGATGTTTCTTCCTTCCTTAAAAAAGAAAGAAAGAAAAAACTTCTTAAGATTTCAGCCTTCCATTTGTTCTGTAAAGGAGTTTTAAACAATGATCCTTGGCTATGCTGCACATGTATATTTACCCTTCCTGCACTCTGCTGAGATACTACTGGCCTTTGTTCCTTTCAAAGAATTACCCTTTGCTGGAGTTTTCTTTCCCATCGCAGTGGGTTCCCATTAAAACTGAACATTTATCCACAGTTCCAATTTATTTATGATTGCAAGTGTTGGGGTACAGCATGTGCCATGTTTTGTGGCCCTGGAATACTGGGGTTCCTGGTGCCAGAAAGGATTTCTGATTTAAGTGAGGTGCTCAGCACCTTCCAAGGTAGTCCCTGACACAGACAATTTTATGGAAGAGTTTTTTCCAGGCAATTTCCAACTGACGTCAGCCTTCTATAACTCTATCTTTTTATTGAGGAAGGTTGGATGGCTCTCCAGGTGCCGAGGACATAACTTCCTTGCCCACCCGGGGACGTGGGTCATATGAAAGTGTCACTAAGAATGAAGAAGTCTCGGGGATGGATGTGCCTTTCCTATGGACTGCTGGTGAGATGACGACTGTGCTCAGAGGGTGCAGCATTGGCACCCTAACCTGGGGCAGAGCAGAGCTGTCCCGCAGCTCTCCCCGGGAACTCTTCTGCAGCCACGTGGTGCAAAAGCAGAGTGTGTTCAAGCTAAATGGGAAGTTGGTTGGAGCACTGGAATAAGAGGCTGGGAGACAGTTTTCCCAGCATGGTGTTGAAACAGCTACTCGGTATCTCCCTCCCACAGCCAAAATCTGATGCAATTCTAGTGTTGATTATTTACACCAAACAAACTGGAGTGGGCTGTAACTATCCTTGACAAATAAACTAAGAATGAGCTGGTTGGAAAATGTTCTCCTTCCAGCAGGATTTTTTTTTTTTAATAGGGAAAAACTCAAACGTAGAATATTCCAGTTCTTCTGTGTCATTTTGTGTTCTGCTCTTGCTGTTCTTCAACAGACCTCCTTGCTCGCACCGAGTGTTCCCCGATGCACCCCTATCTCGGTTCGTGTGTCATGGGAGCCCCGACAAGCAGTGTTGTGCGGGATGCCTTGTGCCTGGGAATGCTGCCTGGTGAGGAGCTGAGGGATTTTGAATAACTGATTATGACTTCCCATGAGATATGTCATGTTTTGGGTTTTGTTCAGAAATTTTTGATGTTCCTTTGGAAGGAAAGGTCACACAACTCCTAATCAGAAGTCTATTTTTCCACTGAAGAAGTTCAAATGGATTTTATTTTCTATTTTGTTTTCCTTTGCCTGCCACCTTTTAATTAAAACAGCCCAGTTTAAAACAAACTACTCATTTAAAGGAGTCCTGTTGACATATCCAAAACATCCCCCACCTATAATCCTTTTTAAATAATGATTAAGTCTGTGGCCTGTTCCAGACACCTGCCCAAATACATGAGCCTTGTGGTATATACTCAAAGGTTCAATCATTTGGGCAGTTGGTCAAAGGAGAATTTCTAAAGCCATCAGTACAGTGTCCCCAGTGAAAGGAAATGAGACCACTAAGCAGTTTAGAGGTGTAGGAGGCTTTGTGCCTACTTGGGGATGTTCTCCGTGAGTTGTGCTGGCCCTAGCGGTACAGAAATGGAGATCTGAAACCGCCGTGTGTCCTGCAAGCGTGCACACCTGACCTGGCTGGTTAGCCCCACACACCACCTCGTGTTGAGTGTGTGCGTGAAGGGCTGAAAGATTTAACTAGCTGCTGCTTGTACCGATCGTTTTCCCTGAGATATATTTCAAAGCATGAATAATTTTAAAGATTTAAGTAGTCTTCAGAGGCATTACTTGCATGTCATGGCATGTAGGCTGTAGCTGCTCATGAAGAGTTACGTCTCTTTTGGCTTTGCCTTGGAAAAGGGAAATTGAAAGTGTAGTAAGTGATAGAGCTGGGCTGGTGTCCCAGATGACTGGTTTGCTCGCTGTCCGTCCGTCTGTCTCTTATCCAGCCTGGTGGCTGGGTGCTGCACTCCTCTGTCTTTAGCTAGCTGCTGCTGCTGTGCAAGCTTTGGTAGTGAACCTGGAAGAAGGTGACTTCTGAAAACAGGAATATGACGAGATGTTGCATTTCTGTTGTCCTCTGGTAGATGGTTTTACACCTATGTCTTCACCCCAGTTCTGTTCCAAGTCCTTTCTCAGCAAGGGGGGCTCGCCCTGTCACTGCGGGGGGAGCAGGGCTCGGTTTGTGGGCACAGTTTCCTGAGGTATGGGTTGGATCTTGGTGGATGACTTGTGCAGAAAGCTAGGGATTGCGTACCTGCAGCTTGCAGAATTCAGCAGAACAATTTTGTTTGGTGTGGTTTTTTTTCTTTTTTTTTTAACTAAACCAAACACCTCTGCTACTTTTGAAACAACTTCTTTACTAATTTTTACTATTCTGGCAGAAACATCTTTAACACCATTGTACACGCTGTACTGTGTTAGTGGTAAGGACTCTTTACTGTTATAATCTAATTGCAGAAATGGACCAAATCCTGCCAACAGCACGAAGCCAGAGCACAGAACTCCAGAGCACTAATCTCCCCAGCTTTATATCCTCCCCTCTTGCATCTACTTTTTTCATCTCCAATGAATAGAAGGCTTCATCTCTTTTAAACTCCAGCAGGACAACACGCGTGTGGACTGACTCTACCACAAGCTCCTCAGTAACACTCTCGCTGTTTGGGGGAAGTAAATATGTGAATTTCAAAAGTCTTTCTGTGTGGAGAATCTGTTTGGATTTGCACAGGAAGTGGGGAGCAGGCATATAGGTAGCAATATTAATGAAGTTTTTTATAAAGACTTCATTCAAGGCTTTCAAAGAAAATAGAACTCTTATGGGACCCACAGTTTATATGCCAAGTCCAAGAATCTGGTTAGAATTTAAAATATATATTTAAAGGTCTCTGAGAAGTAGGAGACTGAAAGAGCAGCCTGGGAAGGGCAGATGGGACATTACTGCTGGAAGAGGAGGCTGGTCCTTGGGGGGCTGAGCTCTGCAGGGGGGTGCATGAGCCATCAGAATCGATCCTACTCTTGGCTGTAGAGCGCTAGGAAGAGGGGGTGACTAGTACAAATCCAATCCTCACCTTCTACCTGAAGCTGCTGTGCCATGCTAAGTGGTGAAGTGCATACAAAAGCCCTCCTTCAGCTGATGAACACAAGTGCTTTTGCAAGACCTTGAGTTCAGACCCCTTCCTTCCTTCTCCCTCGTGGGAGATGGCTGTGTTGGCTCATTTGCTGCCTTGTTAATAGTTTTAGTTCATATCCCTCATTTCCTTGAGGGTCCCAAGGTTACTTGTGGTGGGATTGGGAGAAAAGAGCATCCATCAGTCAGGTAAATGGCCAGAAAGAGCATGCTGAGGGAGGGAGGGGTGTCCAGGCAGGAGGCAGCCAGAGGCAGCGTTTGTACCAGGCCTTTTCCATCCCTGAAGTACCTGAGGTGTCTAATTCTTCACTCTGGGGAGGGGAGAATCAATCCAAGAAGTCTTTCGCTTATTATCTGGGGAGAACAGGTCCCCTGATGGGCACAGAGGTGTGCGATCATCCTGCCCCGGATTAAGTAGCGTGTTTTAATGACCTGGGAGGATCACAGCTCCAGGAGGGTTTGTTCCCTCCCAGCCTTGTTTTTTTTCCCCAGGGACAGTAATCTGTTTCCCAAACTGCACTGGACAGTGACCTGAGATCCAGACCTGCTCGCCCATCCCTTCCACTCAACCCAAGCCATGGTTTGCTTTAGATATACCCCAGAGATGTAATCCTCGTGTCTCCTTTGGAACGCGTACCTGTTCTCGGAGTCTCTAGAAGTCCTCTTCTGGGGTTTGGGGTTTGTCTGTGTGTTTGCATCATATGAAAGGCGATGTATTTGTTCACTATTTTGGGACAGATCTTGTTAGCTTGGACACAGAGCAAACAAGAGCAGGCCTGGGAAAGATCACTTTCAGACTTGGCTGTTTACAATAAAAGGAACACACGTGTATTCTGGACATCCAGGCAGTGCATGGGAGATGTCAGATGTGCTGCTTCCAGCAAGAGGGTCCCTGCCCAGAAAGCTGAACAGGTGATGTGCAGATGCACTGTTCATGGTGGTTCTTCTCTTACCTGGCGATGATCTCCTTGGTATGTTGCTCCTGTACTTTGGACTCCCAGTGCAGGCAAAGCAGGATAGTTTCAAAGTCAAATGGCAAGAGCACAAAGCTGCACATTGACCTTAATCTTGTTTAGAAAAATCAGCAATGCTAATTTGGAGTGAAGGCAGTCTCTGTCCCTGGGTCAAAGACCCTGAGAACGTAGGAGGACTCATAGTGTAGATCTGTCCAGCCTCATGCTCCTCTCCCTGGCAGCAGCAAGAGCAGCTAAGGAAGAGGGCAATAACTGATATATAGTGATTTTTTCCCCCCCTCGGTGTATGTTTTTCCAGTGACCAGTTGGGGGTTTTCTCAGCTGGTGTTAGTGCCTTTTTTTTGGATTTAACACCCATTGATAGATTTTTTTTTTCAATTGTTTTTTGTGATGTCCTGTAACAATGGGTTTCGCAGTGTAATTATGTGCTGTGCTTCACGCTCTGACTGTGTTTATTTTGCCAGAGCTGTGCCTGATTTGCAGACCTGTATTGATGGTATCAAGCTGGTTAACCCGTATACTGGATGGGACACTGGAGGTACATCGATAGCCGTTTAATGTGGGGGGAAGGATCCTGTGAATGCTGACTGCCTTGAGCTCCCAGTGTTTCTTTCACGTAGTGTCTCTATTCTACCTATTCTGGCACGTTTTCACCTTTGCTGGGTCCTGGCCAGGTGTCACTGTTCAATGCAGTGGCTTTGTTGACACGTTACTGAAAATCCTCTTTTGTTCTACCAGCCTCACTGTTAGCAGAACAAATCTCTGCTTCCACTGCAGAGGGGTTTGCAGGAAAATTCCTGATCTATTTAAGCTGATGGCAAAACCCTTGGGGGTTTCAGAGTGACCTCCATCCCTTACTTCCATGTCATCACAAGGCTCTATTTCCGTGGCAGCAGGGATAACTACCTGGAGAACCAGATCAGACTTACTCAAAGAATTTGTCAGGCTTTATATAGTAACAACAAAAGGAGGCTCCTGTTCTTCTGGGTTTGGTGGGGAGGCCTCAAACATCACAATCCCGAGTACATCCCCAGTTCCCATCCTTTCCTGGCCTCCTCCTCACTGAAGCACAGATCCTTATACTTTAGGTCAATGCAAGACCAAATATCAGTGTTTACAGAACGAAAATAGCCCAAGGATTTTTGCTTCAGCATCAAATGAACAGAAAGGATTTCAAAAAAAAAAAAAAAAAAACAAAAAAACCCACAACTTGGAAATAGATAACAGAATCAGCGAGGAGGCTGCTCTCAGGAGCAAATCTACAGGGGGAAGTCAGGATTGTTTTTTTTTTTTTAAAGGCTAAAGTAAACTTTATGAAAATGCCCACCTTGTTGAAGAAGGTTTTTTTTGGTGACTCCAGTGGCTGAAACACCCAAAAGAGGGTGGATGTTTTGGCATGTGGGACAAACAGAGGCTAACAGGAGCAGCAAACTTGTGACTCCATCCATGCATAAACTGAAGGTGATTCATCCAGGTTTTTATTTTAATAGCAAGGCCACCAAGCCAGCTGAAATACATCTGAGGTGAATGCCACGGAATAAAAGGGTCAGCTCAGGACAGCAGAGCGGTGACGGGGTGCCAGTGCCCCATGGTAGGTACCAAGAGTAGAGGCTTGCCCTGCCATGGTCAGGTTGCCAGGCTCAAAGGAAAGAACGAGCAACTGCTGCTGCTTTGGCAGGGAGGGAACCAAAACAAGCACTAAACACTCTGGCCCTTTGGACTTTCACCACTTTGGTGGATATTCTGTTAACTTTCCATAGGGCTAAAAACTGGAAACAACCTGGGGCCCTTTTCTCCCCCCCACATCCCCAAACCCAACGACTTGTGTTATTTGGCTGGGGAGAAGGGAAGCTATTTCAGTAGGAAACGGTTATTTTAAGACAATCTAGAAAAGGCCGTGGCTTTTAGCCAAATTAATAACATAATGCAACTGCAATGTTGCTTTTCGTGTAATGCTTCCAGTGCTAACACAATAACGAGGCGCAGTGACCTTATGGAGCTGCTGGTTGTTAGTCGGAGTGTGACCACAGTCCTGCTCGGCTGCCTCACCTCCCTCTTCCTCCCGCAGCTCAGGATGTCAGCCTGGAGCAGAGTTATCGTCTCTCCCTTGGCTTTAATTCTAGCCAACAGAAAGGCAAGTGGATGCATATTTGAAGGGGTAACTTCAGGCTCCGGACCTGCTGAAAACCAGCAGCTTTGCTCTGGAAAACTGAGCATCACTGAGAGCTTCATGCATAGAAAAGAGTTTCTGATTTCTTAAAAATAATATTAAAAAAAAACTCATATGTACTTCAGTGGACATATTTGTGCTTCTAACTGTTGATAAACAATATCCAGGATGTATGGTGTAAGGGAGAAGTAGCTGAGCTCTGACAGCTATGCTGAGCCAAACTTCAGCCAAGTTTGGAGGGATCTCTTTTTCATACTGGTTAGTGAGACAAAAGCACACAAGAATCTTGAGGTAACATGAATATTCAAGACTAGAGATTGAACCAAGCTCTGCCCAGCTGTTCTGCCTGGACACAGGCTCATTTTGCATATATCTAAATAAGATTTAAGCTCCAGTTTCCTGGCTTTTTTGTGTGTTCTTTTTTTTCTTGAATATATATATATGAAGAAGGTGTTTATTGCTGAAGGAAATGCAGTAGGAAGAGCACAATTTTTTTTGGCTTTCTGTCTAGTCTCCACAACAGGGAGAGACTGTGGAAAATACAAACAAACCTTTATTTCTGGACTAATTGCTCAAAGCCAGGAGCTTACAACAAGCAGAGAATAATTTGATGTAAAATACAGCTCTGTCGCCCTGTTTTCACACTCCTCATTGCTCCATACACCTCTGTTCCCTCTTTCCTGTTAGTTCTTGCCATAGCCCTGTCCAGGCTATTGAAACCTGCAAGCTCATCCAAAAACTACTGAAAAAGACACAAAGCTTTCTTTTGACTTAATGAACTTTAGGTACAGAAGGCCTAAACTAACACAGTCTTGCTCCCAGCCCATCTGTGGAAACAAATTAAAACGCTGGTTTGGAAGCACTTTTGACCGTTTATAGGATGCTCTGAAATCCTCAGGATTTTGTTTTTGTCCTTACTGCTACAGAACAGTCTTCAGTAATAGAGGATGACGGTGGTTGATTTTATTTGGTTTGGGGGGATCAACCTTTTGCCTGGATTTTCCCGTGGGCTTGCAGATGGTGCAGCTGATGCCCTGTTCCTGCTGCATGAGAGCTGGATGCCAACCGCCCCCCAGAACCCCTGCTGCTTCATTTAACTAGTTGCACTGGGGGGGAATTTTAAAAAAAGTGTTTTTCCTCCCTGTCAAAACACTGTCTGATGTATTTGGCCTTTATATTCTATCTTGCTCCAGTTTCTCCAGCCAGTCCTGCTGCTCCTCACCAAGGACGGTCACAAATGCAGATGTTCTCCTTCAGCTGGGGACAGCTTCTGCGAACGCTTCCGTGGTCTGACCTCTTCCATAAGAGAGACAGTGAATGCCCCTGCTTAACCTATTGGGAGGAAGTGTTGTAATTTACTGAACAGTTTTATTTTAAAAGCCTCTGTTAGGAGTCATTTGTGTACCCACATGTAATTTCAGACATGGAATAAGGATGAGGACAGATGGGAATTTTCCAAACAACCCTTCTGAATCTTCATCTCAGGTTCATGGCACAGAAGCAGCTCTGAAGGAGGGCAGTCTTAGTATTGGGTGTTATTATGGGACAGACTCAGTCATTTAGGCACCGTAAGAGGTAACAGAAATATCCCCTGTGGTTCTGTTCCCTTGCCTTTTCCTCAGCCTCCTCCCAACCCATGCACTAAGTCATCTCCAACAAGAGCACTGGAAGCACCAAATGGGAGTTTGGGTTTGAAATCTAGATCTATTTTTTTTTTTTCTCCTCTTCCTAGAGGCTGATCTTCCATCAAATATCATAGATCTCAGTGGCTTCAGAGATTCAAGCTGGGAATTGCTTCATGTTTTAGAATAATTTTTCTAAATGATGCTTTAGGAGACTCTTTTTGCTTCTGCTCTATTAGTTTAATGCATTAATTTGTCACAGAGGAGGTGGAGCCTATAATATCCTGTTCCTAAGGAAGGAGAGCTGGGTAACACTGTGAGCCACTGTTCCAAGGCTGGGCTTATTTACTTTAATTAGAAAGCACACTTGTTAATTCCTCAATTAATTAGGTAGAGCAGTACCTATTGAGAGCAGATGAAAAGAGCTACTGTGTGAGGGGAAGAAGGGGAGGGGGAGATGTGAAGGATGAAAAGAGAAAGATAATACCCGTGCTGGAAAGTAAATGGTGTTGGAGAAGCCAGAAAGAGATCACAGGTACGGGTCTGTTGGACCCTAAATTGTACTCACTGTTCGTAAACTGGCTTCAGGTACAGTTTCTGGTGCAGATTTTATGGGATTATTTGCAGTCCATCTGCAGTTTTAAAGCAGATCATTGACTAGGACTTTGCGATGGATTTACTCTGAGGTCCTGCTCTATGCCCTGCGCAGCTTACTGTGGTCTAGAGGCTGAGTCCTGACTAACCCATAGTCTTTTGTAGGGTGAAAAACACAGCAGAGTAAGTGCAGTAGTTTGTTTTAGAGAGGAAGTAGTTCATTCTGCTTTAAAACACGTTTGAATGTTCGCCACTGTTTCATTTCCCTTTTTTCTCCTTTTGCATTTTTCTTTGAATTAACATATCCAAAATTTCAAAGCAAACAAGCTAAAGTCACAGCTTTGAAAAAAAAAAAGTTTTATGTTATGATTCCAGAAATACACTATTAATACCAGATGTTTTAAAAAGTCGTAAATACATTTCCCAAAACTAAGGAGACTTAAATGATACGTCATGTATAGTTCTTTCCTTCTGACTTTTGAAGTTCTGTAGAACTCGTGTCTCAGGTTTGCAGAATGCTTACATGGAACAGAGGTTTTGAGGTTTTTAAGCAGAAGTTGAATTTCTTGCACAGGATTCCAAGAGCTGGGGTTTTAAGAAATATGCCAAGCATCATCAGACTTGATAAAATCAGGCAGGATTGCCAATTTTAAACTTAAACCCATCTCCCCATCTAGAGGTTCACTTGAACTTCAGCCCAGAACCAGTGGAAGAATTTTGCGAAGCTGGGCTGAGCCTTGGGACTGACCCTTTGCCTGGCAGCCCAATGTTTGCTATAAAAGTTTGTGGTCATTTTAAACAACGTGGCTAATCAAAAATCCATTTAGTGGGTAGCTGCAATACTCTCCGAAAGGTTCTGTGCTGACAGATCAATACTCTGGTGCTGTAGATGGATAACAGGTTTCCTGTGATCCTCTGTGCATATGAGGCTTTTTCCTGGAATGTATATGCAGGGACGTTTCAGGGGCTTCTGATGAAATTTTATGCTCTAGTGATGACTACATAGTAATTTCCAGGGAATTGTAATAACATAATAAGCCAGTCTTTTCAGAGGTTGGAGGAATCTTTTCTCAACATTTCTGAGGTTCACTGTAATTCCCTGTCTTTTCCATGTAGGAGTGCAAGTGTGGTTCCACGATGGATAAAGGCAGTGTTCGTGGTGGGCAGCAGGAACACTGGGAGCTGTTGTAAGCCTTTTCCCAAAACCTTGGAATATTCCTAACAAATAAATTTGTGTAATGGTACAGGATTAGGTAATGGCAATCTTTGGAGCCTGACTCTGCCTAATATTCATTTCGCTCATATTCCACTCTGCAGGGCTGCTGAAAGCAGAAGCTTGGTGTGAAGAAGCTTTTGGCAGCTGAGCCAGTCAAAGGATTACTATGAAAATGTAATCAGTTGAGGGAGAGGAGTGGGGCTTGGATGTGTTACACAAGGTTGATAGAAATCTTTGGAGATGTGCTTTCTGTCCCTGAGCATAAGAGGGACTTGCTGCACTATTCCTGTTGCTATTCTTTCATTTCTTTGGTTTTGTGAATGCTAAAACAAAATCTGAACGCTCAGACCTGAAGAGTCCCTGCTGTCTCTGTCTACTCCCAGGCTCGGTCCAGCTGCTTTCGCTCTCATTGCTTTTTATGCCCATGTGCATCAGACCCTGAAATGCTGTTCTCCCTTCTACTGACTCTGTTCCATCAGTCTGTCCTGAAGCCTTTCTTTTTGTCTCCCCCCCATACACAATATAACCTTAAATAATAATTGTGACTTTAAACATAATAACTAAGTCATGTACAACTTTGTAAATCATCCTGGGGGGTTTTGTATGACAGAGACAACTTCTGAACCATAATGGCTGAGGTTTGAGGCAGCGTAGGCATTCGAGTACAAACCTTTCATTAATTTTAATGAGGACCAGAAATCTGTGTGTACATGTCCAAAATTGCTTCAGAAAACTGAACTGTTAATGTGTGAACGATCCTGTCACCCTTTGATGCTACAGTCTCCCGAGCTGGTGCTGCTCTTCTGGAGAGTAATAGTAAATGTCAAAACAAGGTTTGCTTCCTTTGTGGAAAAGGAACCTGTGATGTGGACTTGCTGAGTGGCTTTGGTGTCCCCACCAAACAGGAGAGAGATGCAAGCAACCATGACTTCTGGGTGCTTCAGCCCAACAGCATTTCTTGGGCTTCAGGTATCAGCTTTGCCTCGGGAGTTGACTCAAAGCTGAAGCCAAAGCACCAGGGAAATGATCTTGCTGCTAATGCAGGTCTAGAATCTTGTGTGTAAGTCACAAATATCCCCACCACGGGCATTTCTCCTAGCTGCAGGCCCACCTGCACTGTGGAAAATAGCTCAGAAGATGTGTAACTTCAGAACTGGGCAAAGAGCTCTGGATGAATAATTTGCATGTTCGAGTTGATCACTTTAGGTCACCAAAGGTATTTGTGCCCAACTGTAAGTACTCTTCTGCTGGAGAAGGGGAAAAGTGGAAGCAAACCCGGCAAAGAGTTCTGGATGAATCATTTACATGTTCGAGTTGATCACTTTAGGTCAACCAAAGGTATTTGTGCCCAACTGTAAGTACTCTTCTGCTGGAGAAGGGGAAAAGTGGAAGCAAACCCAGGATGTTTTCTCCGGCATTTGAACACTGAAATGTTACCTTTTTTCATTGCAGAATTTTTCCAAAACAAACTCTGAGAAGTGATCAGAAAGTTTTGGCTCGTCACGGAATACTTGGGGATTTATGGTCCTTAGAGCATTGTCTGTTCCCAGGACCAGTGTTGGCTACAAGAACAGCCTGACTGTGCTATAGACGTGGTGCAAACCACTAGAAAACTTTTTCCGTTGGCATTTCTGAAGGGAAAGCAGTTTTTCAGCCTTGCATTAATTTAATGTGCCCAAGATGGTTTTACTTTAATAAATGCTTATGGAAAGCAGACATCCTACAGGGTGGCAGTGCTGACTGATACGATCTTGAAACTAGTTTCCTAAAACTTCTCATTGCACCTTTGGCACCAAAGCAATGAAGCCTGGTGAGGTTCTGCCAAGCAGCTGAAACCATGTACACATGCAATAACTTCAGTGGTGAGAGGCAGAGGACTAACTACACTTTAAACTCAGCTTTCAATAGAGTTAATATTTGTAAGTTACTCTTAAAGCAACCCTCATGCTTCTAGCAATGACTTAAAGCCTGTTCGGTTAATACTGACTGAATTACAAAAGCAATCTAAAATTCCCTAACGCTGTTTCTCTGATTTGTCTATGCTGAGGGATTCAAACAGCAGGGGAATAGTTTGGGGGGTTTACAGCAGTTTTATATTTTTTGTGCCATCCTGAAGAGTTGCGTTCATGGAAGCACCAAAGCTAGACCACTTGACTTGTGTAATTGGTCACAGCTAAGTTCAGCTTGGACTTCAAATCTCAAATGTTGAATTTGTAGGCTGTGCAGGGTTTTCCAAGACAAACTATCCATTCATATTTTCTGAGATGAAGGAACTGCTGTGCCTTCCCAAAATGATAATAAGCAGACTGAGAGGTTGGGTTTACATCGTCAGGGAGCTGGTTTGCATTCAGCATTGTTCAACTCTCATGTACCAGGCTGGGTGAAGGAGATAGTAAAATGAGGCTGTGTAGACTTGGCTATAGATTACAGGGAGTAAAGACTCACAAAGGTTATTTTGTTCTTTCTGCTTATTTTCAAAGGCCAGCGGCAATATCTGAAGATGTACTGCTCTAAAGACATTTTGACCAAAAGCTAGAAAATTAGACCCATTAAAGTATTGATTGAGGCTCAGTACTGAAGTGACTGTTGTTGGGTTTAGAGGCACAGTGGGACTCTGACCCTTTCTGCCGTGATGCTCAAAGCAGAGCAAATCAGGAGTGCTAGTACCAGCCCTTCTGCAGCAGAAATATCAGAATAGAGACAAATAGCCCCAGGCAATGAGCTGCCAAGTGGTGGAAACAAACAAAAAAAAAATCCATCTTTAGTTGTGTCAAGAGAGTTGTGCACTGGGAGCCTGGGGTCTCGTCCCCATCCAGCTTGGAGACTTCCCCAAGGCCTTTGGGATGAGGTCTGGAGGTGCCCACCTCCCCCCAAACTCATGGCAAGCTGAGCACATGAACGCTTTCCAAAACCTCTTTGGCTTCAGCTTGAGAATGAGTGCACCATACTTTGAAGGGAAAAACTTTAAAAAAAAAGTGAAATACTTAATGCTGCGGGACAGTGGGATTTGGACCATGCTGTTGTCCATCACCCAGCCTGGCAGGGTCCTTCCCGCACGCAGCAGCCTCCAGCGCTCCCTGGCCCCGACACGTGCAGATGTCGCAGACAGATGTTCCTCTAAATCCGGCAGCAAAGCCGTGGGTTACCTGGGTTCTGCTCACCGGGAAGCACCAGCGCATGGGCTGGGGGTCTCTAATAAGCCCACGTCGGTTTGTGATGTGCCATGTTCGACTCCATGGGTTGTGCTTAATTACTCGCCAAGTCACAAGGGGGCACCCATGGCTAAAGCTTTAATTATCCATTAGGACCTGAGAGCCTTTATATCCCGCAGGGTTTCCTCTGGCCCCCTCTGTGTCTGCCTCTTTGGGAGGGGGGTGGCTGCAGTTGGGAGGAAAGGCAGGGGACTGGAGATGGGGTCTTGGCAAGGTGAGAAAATTTCCAGTTCCTTTTCATAGGGAATAGAGGAGGAATCCTAAGACACTTCCCTTTCCCTGGAAGCTTAACTAAAGTCTGCTAAAGTCATGAAATACAAAGGTAGGACCATTAAAACAATCCTTTTAGGCATTTTGTGCCTTTTTTTTCTTTCTTTCTCCAGGCAACGTTTGAAACCTTTTTAGTTCATGACAAGTTCAGCACCAACTGTTGCACTAACAAGAGACAGTCCTTTATAATTAAAGACAGGTTCATATTTTTGCGATTTAAGGATGGAATTAGATTTCTGGAAGGTTTCTAGTGATTTTCTTCCTATGATGTTATGTAGCAACCTAGATTATAGAGTTTTTACAGTCACGTAAGGACTTTGAGATACCCATAAGTAAGCTGGTATTTCCCTGTGGATTGAGTTATTAATTTTTCTGTTTATTTTCCAAATTGATTATTAACTCTCAAAACTGCCAAACACCTTTAATCCCCCTGTGTCCTTCAATAAGAAAGACGGTGTTCTGCGTTTCTAAAATGGAAAGTTGAATGGAGATCCTGGCTGTCTTTCCCCACCTTCTCCCCTTTCTCCTCTCTGGACTGTGCTGCTCCCACACCTGCCTGAGCGCGTCCTTCCAGCCGTGTTACACATCCCTCTATGTCCTTACAACTGCAGTTTTTGCAGCACCATATACAAAAGATGAATTGTATTGGCAAGCAATGCCGACAGTACTAGTAGCTCTAGCCTCCCCTGTTCCAAGAATGGAAAGAGCTTTTCCCACTTTGATCAGAAAAAGCCTGAGCAAACAGATAGCATAGCCCGGGGTCCCGGAGCTGGAGGCAGGGACAGGAGGCTTTTGGGGGGGTCCATGCAGGGAGCCTCCAGCTTCTCTCTCTCCCAGGCACAGACAGCTCCAGCCTGCTGCTCTCATGCTCCTGACGGGTGTCTGCTCGACAAGGTAAATGAGCCTGGAGAAAGTATTATGCAGGGAAGAAATGCTGGCGCCTGCCAATGAGAACTTTGCTAGCTGTAGGAGTTGGATGCCTGGAGACTCCAGTAACCCCCCCAACCCCACCTCGCTGCTTTCTCACTATTGTTCTCACCTGGCATAGGAGAAGCCCAGCAAAAAGCAGAGGTTCCTAATTGCCCTTTTTTTAAAGCAGACCAGTCTCATTTCTGCTGAGTGAGCAGAAACTCTCATTAATTTGGAACAGGGAGGGAGGAATGTGTAATGGGCAAGGAAGCATGGATGAACTCCACGTTTGTCTCCGCAGTAAATGAACCTGCGGTGAAGCCAAAAGCCCATCACAAGCTCTGGAGGAAGGTGCAGTTAGTATCTGCAGCTTTATGGCAGGCTGGCTGTCCACAGCAGCACAGCTTCTCCCTTTCACATCCACAGCAGCTTTGATTTTTGTGGTGGTGGAATGAATTCTAGGTTTATATTTTAGTGCCTTTTTTTCTTTTTTTTCTGTTGGTGTCCTTTAAATATTCTGGCTACTGTGAATAACATTTTCTCTGGGAGAGTGGGTCAAAGCTAGAACTATCAGCTGCTATCAGACACTTTCCAAAAATAAATTGGCAAATTTGTGGTAACTCATTATCTTCAGCACATGGCTGATATGTGTAAAGCCCGCCAGGCTTGCATGTGTACAGCCTAATGATGTTAAAACAGGGAATAGTCGCTGCAATATGATACTCTTGAGTGGCCTGAGAAAGTTATAATGTGTGTTTCTTTCAGCTCAGCGCACTGAAAAGAAAATGCGCTGGGCAGGGCTTGCTCAGCTTGTCCAAGTCTTGAGTTGTTTCTAAGCTTGCTTGGTCCGTAAGTAAGGGAGGTGAGGTGGGATGTGAAATTTCTGCCTTATGTGGTGTGGGGTTAGTGTCCCCTCAGGGCTCTCTTTCCCCCTTTTCTTAAAAAATTCAACTGTGGAGTCTTCAGTGCTGGGAACGTTTTCTTTACACTGTCCAGCCCGAGCACAAAGAGGTCCCCAGTTGGGTGCCTGGAGTTTCTACAACGTGGTGAATAATAGGAGGAGGTTGGACACGACCAGGCTTCTTTGGGTACAATATAGAGGGGATGTGCTCTGTATGCACCACCCATGTCCTAAGGAAACTAATAACTTCTGTTGATGTGTATGGTATAAGAGGATGTTAAAAAAAAAAAAAATCTGTTGCAGTTCAAAGGATGTGGGGAAAAGATGTATACAATGGAAAAAGGGTTAACACGAGGATGGAGAAGTGAGGAAGAGGCGTGTGTTAAAGCAACTGTAGTCACTGCAGAGTCCAGGAAGAAGGTGTGAGTTCTATTTTGAGTCTTCCAAATCCATTGTGAATGTCTCTTGCCATCCCCTGTGTTCTCCAGTCAGTGCTTGTTCTGGGATGCTCTAACCAGGAAGCAACCTGCAGGTTCTGCAGCTGCCAAGCCTGGTACCGAGGAAGCACCTGGGTCGTGTCAGGCTGGAATGCAGAAAGTGAGACCGGCTGATATTGGGGTGAAACCCGGGGTCTGGTGTGAGGTGACAGCCGCTTCAGAGCGTGCTCTGATGTCCCAGCACAGTCCCAGAAGCAGTGTGAAATGGGGTTAGTTTTGCCTTCATGCCGTGTTTGGTGAGGACGAGGGTCAGACCCCAGGAGGAGCAGCGCATCCCGCATGTGAGGTCCTGCGGGAGCACCACGGGCTGGCGGTCGAAGGCACAGAATGTGGAAAATTGAGCTGGATTTGCTGCTTTGTGTGAGTCTCTTTCGTTCTGGAGCCTGGGTTTGTCTGGTGGCTGGAGGGAGGGCAGAAATCCAGGAGGGAGCAGGGATCTTCCGAACCCAGCCAAGGCATTTCTCAGAGCAGTTTGCTGTCTCCAGGCCGCCCCAGTCAACCCAGGGGGAGCATCCCGTTGTTTTGGGGATAGATTGTAAGGAGGGGAGAGAACAGCACCTTGGCAATAATCTTGGAAATGACAGTTGTTTCAGCTTGTCACTTCTTTTCCTTTTGGAAAACTACAAGCATGAGCCAGGTCACTATGTTGTTAGGACACCAAGCTTTTGTGCTGATTGCATGTTGGCGAAAAATGAGGAATCTCAGATCGTAAGATTGTTAAGATGATGCTCAGTGCATCTCAATTGATGTTTTACAAGCAGAAGGAAAAAATGGGTAATGAATGGGAAAAGATGAGGGAAGCGTTAGGATATCCAATTAATATTTTTGGGTGTAGGAAACACTTTCCTATGTACAGGAGAATTTCTGGATACAGATGTGGAGTGCTTTTGGAAAACTGAGCTGGAGTTTGTGCTGGGATCACAAGTAGGGTTACAAAAGTGGAAGCACCTTGGATGAGTCATTTTCAAAATCTTTAGCATTAGTGTGTGAGCCTCCATCTGCGTTTACAAACTGCAATTAAAAGCTTTATTTCCATTCTATCAATGAAAGGTGGTTTTTAAGAGCCTTCCAGATAACAAAAGACCCAAAAGCCCTTTGTCAGAGTGCAGGTCTGCATCCAGCATGACTTTAGAGTGGGCTGTTGCTCTCCTTTCCCCTCCTGGTTTTCATCCCAGTATAAAATCATGGTTTAGGTATCCCTGCACGAAATTTTTATTTCTCATTTTCCTTCATATTTTAAAAGCAAGTTGGGCAGGATGTTAATATGTTCAACCCCCTTAGTTTATTTAAAGCCCATCTTGCTCACATTTAGTCAAGCTCAGCACCAACTCTCCCCTTTGGAACAGGATCATGACATACTAACCTCAGGGCTTCAGCTGAGATTTGCTTGTTTGACTTTGTCTCAGATTCAGTGACCTGGCTCCTCTGTGCTCCCTCCTTGAGACAAGGAGAGTGAAGGACACTTGAAAGAGAAATCTTTGAAACTTGCCCGATTTTCAAAGGGTCCCTCCCAAACTGTTTGCATTGGCTTCTCCTTGTTTCTTACCTTCCCTTGCCCCTTGTGGGTCCACTCTGTAAAAGGATTGTGTAAATAGAAAATAATAATATAAATAAAAAGGAAAGAGTCTTTTTAAAAAAAAAAAAAAGTTGAGCTGGAAGGATTAATGGCAAATTTTTGCAGAGCAGGCACTGTAACAGCCATGGTTACTGAGCAACAAGCCCGGAGCTGGTCAGGCACCCTTTGGCTTGTCTGTCCTGGGCACTGTAAAGGGCTCATCCAAATCCATCCTCCACTTACCGCCCCAGGGCAGCCTATTGTACTGGAGGAACATAGAAGCATTCAGGAACCTAACTTTAAGAATTATTCCCAAACTCACAAGCTTTGTAACTTGAACCATTATTGTAAAATCTCCTTTGAGAAAGGTGTTCAAGCCAGTGGGCACAGCAAGGGTTGGGAAAATGTTCGAAAACTCCAACCCAGTCCCCAAATCAAAGGCCAGTGTTGAGGGCTGGGCGTCCGAAAACTCCAACCCAGTCTCCAAATCAAAGGCCAGTGTTGAGGGCTGGGTTTACATCCCAGAACGGGACCAGGCGGTATCAGGATCCGAGTTGCTGACCAAGCAGCGGCTCCGTGAGCCAGCCGGTGTCAGGATCCGAGTTGCTGACCGAGCAGCGGCTCCGTGAGCTTTGCCGGGAGCAGGGCACGGGCGAGGGATGGGCAGGATGTGCTCCACAGGCTGTCCCACCTGCTCCCTGCTTCCCTCAGCCTCCCAGCTGGGAGTTGGGAAGCTTTGTGCTGGTGTCTAGGGGGGAGATACTGGGCAATGCCAATTTCTAGATAGCCTAAGGTCACGTTCCCAATGTAATAATAAAAATAATAAATTCAGGGCTGCTTTTCTTTGCCTTCTGGCTCACAGCTTTGTTTAGTAGCTGTCTTTTCAGATCTGTCCTTTTCATTTTTCTTTCTAGAAATACAAATTACTACCAACACATTTTGTTTGTTTTCTCTGAATGAGAAAAGGACACTCACAGTCCCAGGGTCTCAGGAAACCTCTTCCATTGCACACTTTTAGCTAAGAGCCAGTAGCAGAGCACTTTTGGTCCTTACCACCTGCCCTGCAAGCACTGCTCCCTAGTTGAGAAGATGCAGGGACTAAACTCAATTGCTGACGCCTGGATCAGCATCACCCGCAGGCTGCCTCCCGAAGCAACAGCACAGCTGCTCCGTGGCCGTGGGCGCTTTAGGACAGGACTGTTAGCATTCACCTTTCTCTTTTGAGCGGCTGCTCGAAGCCTGTCCATCCCACCTTGCAGTGCTGAGACAGCTTTGCGGTTGTCTCGCAGGTGTGTGGCGATGGCTGTGCCCACTTCTCACCAGGGTACTTAACATCTTGTTTTGTGAGAGTCTCTCTTGGGGACCTACAGGTATAGGTGATGTCAGTTGTTGGCACATCTGTGTTCAACCAGGTGTTTTGCTCCTGCCCAGAAATCCCAGCAGGTTGGATTTGCCCTCCCAGACTCCTTCTCAGCTCCCCTGTTCGATGCCTGGAAATCCACCTGCCTCATACTGGGAAATCTTAGCTACTGGCTGATGCTTAGCTGGCAAAACTGGTTGGTCGTGGTTTGTGTAGTCCTTACTCTGCTGCCTGTTGCATGCTCTCCCTTCGTAGCGTGCCATGTAATTTACATTTCTCCTCAGTGTGTTCTTCTCTGGCACAAAGAACAAAAGCAGGTTGGTATGGATGGGTGAGAATGTGCAGCTTTGTTATGAAAATTGGGATTTTTTTCCTGCTTGGACTTTTGCATTGGAAATAGCATCCAGTGATTAATCTCCTCCTGGCTTTGTTCTTTTTATGACCAAGGGATTGTCTCTTCAAGGACTTCCTGCTTTTTTGGAGGGGCTTTGCAAGGTTGATTAATCTGTAGTAACAGTGGCTGAAGTCACCAGAGTTTCTATAGTGACCAGATGGAGATAAGAAAGTACTTGCTAGTGGTAGTTGCCGAAGCTGCTAGATGCCAAAATTGCAAACAGTTTTTTTAAACAGAGCAGCCGAGCAAAAGATTTCTGTGGCTCCACAGTCAGCTTGGACCTGAACGTCCTCTTTGTTTGCCTGAACAAAACCCAGATAAACAAAACACTGAAGGCAATTAGCTTTGTTTGCTTGCCTTTGTCCCCTCTTCTCCCAAATCATTGTAAAATTAGGAATAACGCCAGTGAATTCTGTAGCTATTCAGTGGACTAAAGCTGGTGCACGGGAGATGAGAAACAAATAATACTGCTGTTTTCAATAAACAGCCCGTTCAGTTTTAGCTTTTATTCCATTTACTTTCTCTGTTCCAGATTTAGGGAGATTTCTTGGATGTCTCCTGTAAATGAGAGGACCAAGCGCTGCTGTGACCACGTATCTAGGTGTTGGCACCACTTTTCCCCTGGGAAGGTCCCTGCTTTGCCCAGCACGGGCAGTCTTCTTTCTTTAGAAGTTTTACCACAGCATCCTGGTTGTGTCTGGGGTTGCAGATGTCACCTGTGAACCCAATAGCGAGAGGATGCTGGGCACTGGGCCATGCTGCCAAGTGACAAATTTCCCGGATGTACGTGCCATGAAGTTCACTACTGAAAAGAGTTAATTCCGACCTCCTCTTTCCTACAAAAGATTTTTGTCTACTATATGCACTGTCTGGGGAACAGCTCCCATCGCAGCCTGTCACACCGACACCACTGCACAGAACAGATGTGGTGTGGAAACCCCCGGGCTGCGGGGAGGGAATGGTGCTGGAGCGGGGTGGGTACCACCCATGCTGTACAGGGCACAGAGTTTGTGCTGTACAGAGCACAGGGTTTGTCCCTCGATGGAAAAAATGCAAGTGTGGGGGCTTCCCGGGTGTAAAAGCACCCAAGCTGACGTCAACCTTGCCTGAACTTGCTTTCCCCCCAGCCCGAGCCCGTGGGGGACCGTTCCCAGCCCTTGGTCTCTCTGGAGGTGGTCTGTAACGGTGCTGCGTGAGTGCAGAGCGCGTTCCCGCAGTGAGCTGTTTACTCCTACGAGTCCTAAAAGCTTCCGTGTGGGTTGTGCATGAATGCACTCGCTCCGGTGTAAAGGAGGGCTTTGTGGTCCAGCCTGCTGCTGTTTGTGAGGAGCGCTGGGAACCGCGGCACAAAGCCGGCTCTTGGCTGCGGTGGCAGGTGACCGGCGGGCAGGTTGAACAGCTCTCACCATCCCCTCAGAAACCATCTTGTGATCTGTGGGGATGGAGATGGGGACTTCCCTTGCTGATGAGATGGAAATGAGTGAGGATGCCTGGCCAGGTTGTTTCTGGTAGCTCCGTGCTTTGTCTCCCCAGCTCTGTACCAGCCTTTGCCTGTGACAATGACCAAGTCCCTGCTGCTTCCTCTGCCTCATCTCCCTAGCTGATCGGGCTCCTCCCTGCCTTTCCAAGGCTGTCACAAGGTCACGTTCACAGTTTGTGGGGCTCTGGGTGAGCAGTGCAGCAGGACAGCCATAAATCACCCATAGCTGTGGGGCTGCTGGGCTCCACCAGTGCCGCGTGGCATCGCTCCCAGTCCAGGATCCCTCCGGAGGGAATGGTGCTCAGCAGCCTCCCTGGGAACACCCCAGCCACTGCTACACCTTCTCTAACCCTTTTAGCATCGCTTCAGACACACAGTCTTTGATGTGACTGCAGCTGTTGGCGGCGTGCAGTCTGCCCGGCGGGCGGCGGGCTGCCCACAAGCACCGTCCCTCCAGGAGCTGCCAGCACAGCCCCAGAGCAAACAGGGCTGGGCTGGGCTGGGGCAGACCAGTTCAGACATCTGCTCGTTCCCAGGAGCGTCAAAACCTCCATCTGCAAAGGTTTCCTGCAGCTGAAGGCTGCTTCCCTCCAATATTGCTGTCACTGTACCTGAGCACGGATGCGCCGTGCATTAACGGTGCAGAACACGGGTACGGCATCTCGCCGCAGGGACGGGAGCTCCTTCAGACCTGTTCTGGGACAAAGACATCTGGAAGGGATGACTTGTGCAACCCTGCTCGATGAGAGATAAAACCCACCCCAAGCCAGGTCAATACTGCTGGTGGGGTGACAGCAACAACTGTCCCCACCCATGTCTGCTCTAGGCTGTGACAAGAGGGAAGCAAAGGCACATCCTCGTGCCCAGTGCAGTAATAGGCTGTCCCTGGTTGAGGTGGTTTGCTGTCAGTTTGCTACCTTCGTGGTTATTTCTGGCCAAGGGCAGATGAAGCCTTCAGTGGGTGTTTGGTATGTCAATAACTATAATTAAGCTTTCGTGGTTCTCTTGCAAATTCTGGAATCTATAATTTTCGGTGTAGTCCCCTCCTAGTATTACTAAGGGGGGGAGAGGGTGGTCTTTGTTGGACTAAAAGAAAAAAAAAATTAGAAATCAAAGCTAGAAAATAAAATGCTGATCAGTGCTGTTTATAAATATTTTATTTCAGTGTTATTTTCCCTTTAAAGGAGGAGAAAAATGGAAACCTTGGCATATCTTGCTATCTTCCAACTACTTTGGGGAAAGTTTTAACCCAGAAACTAGTTTGTTCCTGTTGTTTAATAGTGGTATGTCAGAAAAAGGAAAAAAAAAAAA
The DNA here is from genome assembly GCF_000699245.1 of Pterocles gutturalis. Taxonomy (NCBI): domain Eukaryota; kingdom Metazoa; phylum Chordata; class Aves; order Pterocliformes; family Pteroclidae; genus Pterocles; species Pterocles gutturalis. The sequence goes on from NW_010107822.1 coordinate 51,085, forward strand.
CCATCTCAGGATGAAGAAGTGAAGAGTACAGAGAAACTTTATTTTCTCCAGAAGGTCCCTTTGCTGACCACAGACATAGGACAGGCATGTTGTGCAATACTTACCAAGTGCAATGGTGTCGAGGGGAGGCTCTGCAGACTTGTGGCACGGTGGGGACGGATTCCTGCGTTCTCCTTTTTGCTTTGCTACTCACTGTGGTCAGCATGGGACAGGTTACTAATGGTCTGATTTTATTTTCTGAAGTTGGGGTGATAAGTACAGCTCTTGGAGATCACTGGGGAACATGTGAGTGCTCGAGCGTCTCTTCGAGAATCGCACCTTTACGTATCTGGGGCTTTCTGTACATCCAGCTGGTGAATTAGAGAAAATTGCGTGGGTGGGTGATGAATTAGGGATCCCATTAATAATTGTAAAGTGCTTTTAGGATGCTATGATGAAAGGCACATTAGGGGCATCAAAGTGTTTTTTGTACTAATGACCTGTTCGTCCTGTGTTTGATGGGGATGGCTGGTTTGGGTGTTGTGTGTTATTTCGAGGAAGGCAAAGGTGAGAGCTGCATTACCCACATCAATTAATGACCGAGGCGGCGTTAGCCATTGGCCAGGCTGTCAGGTGCACTACATCAGCATTACAGAGAAAATACTCTACCTGCTCCCTGCCTGGGGCATATCCACTGACAAGAATATTAACAAAGTGTTGTTGCTTATTCAGGACTTTGAAGATGTAAAATATGAGAGTCTCACTTATTCCGTTCTGCTGATTAGTGCAAGTCTTGCAATGAGTTTTGGTCTGGCTTGTGGGCTAAATGTGGGTGTGATGGGAAAAGTCAGAGCCGTTCGGAGAAAAGCATCTCAAGATACACTGAGCAATGGAACAAGATTAAAAGTTGCCCTTCTTAATCTAAACAAGAAGTAGAATCATTAAGGTTGGAAAAAGACCTCAAGGATCATCAAGACCAACCGTCAACCCAACAGTAGTTTAATGTTAGCTCATAATAAAGAAATGCCAGAGAAAAACAAGGTCAGAACAGCAGGTGTTTGGGCTGGCTATGAAGTGAGATGACACTGACAAAGCAGAAATTTTGTTTAGATATGAAGCAAATGTCAAAGCATGGTGAATTTGCCAGTGGAAAAGATTGCTGATGACAAATGAGATCTTCCGTATGAAGAGGGATTTGACTGTTTTCTGAGAAACTGGAGAGTAAATAGTGTTTCTTCTTTGGGTTTTGGAGTGTAGAACTTAACCCTGAACTAACCTTTGCCGGTGACAAGGCTCTTCGTCAGTCCCACAGACTTTGGGGGAATGGGAAATGGGAGGCAGACTTTAAAAATGTCTTGATTTGGTCTGTGCAATGCCTCCTCTATAGCGATGCCACTGGATATTGCAAACAAGGACTTACCCCCTACATTTCTCAAATATCTAAAGGCCAAATTCTCTGTGCTATTCCACGGCTGAATGCATTGAAATTCTCTGCAGCTTTATTGCTGTAACTGTGAGCAGTGGAAATGTAGGATTTTTACTAATTTTACCAACATTCACTCCTTGTTTTGGTTTGTGGGGGGGTTTTTTTTGTGTGTTATTTTTTTCCTGAAAGCATGGAGAGGTTGCCTTTGAGTGTTGGCAGTATTTATGTATTTATTTCTGTTTGCAAGTATATACAAGTCTGCTCCCAGGTCTCTACATGGCGAATGGGGGATGCTCGGCACAGTAAGTTTATACCAAGAACAAGTTTGGCAGTTTAAATCCTCCCAAACCGTGCTAGGAAGGCGATACACTGCCTGCTAAAGAGTAGCTAGCCCAGGAAATGGTTTTCTGGCAACTTGGTGAAATGCATCCCAATGTCTCTCCCTTCTGTAAAAACTTTAGCTATCTTGTGCGAAAGGCTTTGGAATATTTTTTTTTTTAAACAGTAGTAATAGGAATAGTGACTTCATTATACCACATTGAACAATAGGTACTTTTGATAGGAAATCCTAATTAAAATAAGGGTGTCTTGTTCCTCCTGGTTAAGGGTGCAGAGATGCCAGTCGTGCTGCACACACAATATTCCCTCTGGCTGCCGTGGGGTAGCTCACACTGGAAATCCGAGCATTGCAGAGCTGTGTGGGATTTGGTCCAGGTGCATCGTTCAGGGGGATTTGTCTTTGGCAGAGAGAAACTACCTTCAGCAGACACGTTGATGGGATCAGAGTCCCTGATGCTCTGGTTCTTCCTTTAGTAAAGGAATTTATGGATCACTCAGAACAGACAAGTCCAAGAGCCTTAATGGGAGCGGGGGAGAAGACCAGCAGAGCAGCTTGTCCCAGAGGCAAACCTGTTACTGGTGGATCTTTCCTTTTCAAAGCAACTGTGGAGCAGAAAGGCTGGAGTTAGCCGTGGCTTTATACAAGTCCTGGTGAAACCAGAGCATCTTCTGGAGGCTTGAGAAGTCAAAGCGAGTCTTTCTATTGGTCCTGACAGGCTTTGGACAGCATCTCCGTGCTGGGGGAGCTAGAACAATGCTGAGTAAATTGTTTATACTGTATCTAACTTGCTGGGACATTAACTGCTTCTCACTCAGCAAGTTTGTCCCCATCAGGGCTGAGCTGAGTGTGTTGCGAGAGGGTGTTTGGTGGGAATGGAGATGGTCCAGGTCCCGACATACCTGAGCCTTGTGTCCACCAGCTCCAGCGATGACTCTGGCAGCACACAAGGGCTCCTGAGCTTTTGGTCCTTGACGGAAGGTCCCACTGTGAAGCTGCTTTGACGCACTCTGTGCAGTATAGTCACATTTAAATTACAATAAAACTAAAAAAAAAAAAAAACCCTCCACCTCCCCAGCTCTGAAAACAAACAAGCAAACAAAGTCCCCTTCCATGAAACCATCTCAATCACTTCATTTTATTTCCCTCTTCTCTGCAGAGACGGGGATTTATTTCACCAGTGGGTGTATAAATATTGACTTTTTTTTTTTGGTGGAGTTGGAGGAACAGAGACACAACCAGGTCTCTTATTAGTTCTTGCCCAAACATCAGTAAATACAGTCTTTCTGCAGTGGCTCCAGTTTGGAGAGCTTTACCAAATACTATTGCTATTGAAGTGGAGAGAGAGTGAGAGTGTGCAGATGTAAAGAAGTGCGTTTGCTGGAAGAAAAAAAAAAAAGCCTATTAGCTTTGAAGCAGATTTGTATACTCCTGGTTAACACACTGAGTATGTCAGAAGAGAACTCTGTGAAAATGGGCTGTGTTTCTGCTGTATGCGTTAACAATTCGAGAGAAGTATGAAGAAATCGAGCATTGTTCTGCTCTAAGTGGCACAGATTGCGTTTCAGCCAGTGCAGATAAAGCGCTAGGAATTGTCTACTGTACTCCCAAAGATGTATTTGAATTGCATGTTTAATCAGCAGGGTGGTGGGTTTGGGTTTTTTTTTTTCACACGGGACTTTACAGCCAGATAAAACTGAGCGATGTTTAATGAACTGTGCATCTGGACGATGGCAGGTTGTGGGGAACAGAAAAGCTGGTTGGGAAATAGATTTACACTCTCTCCTGCAGGAGAGGCTGCTGCCAACTGCACAGTAAAGTACTAACAGCTCGCTGGCAGCGCTTGATGTCTGAAGGTCTTAAACCTCTTTACACATAAGATGATCTATATCACAAGCTTCACTCTAGAGACAAGAAAATAACGGCACAAAAGCAATGGTTTAAGTTGCTTCAGGTTACCCTGGAGGTCACTGGAATAGTGAAATTAAAACCAAGCTCTGCTGAGATCTAGGTTAGTGTGTGATGCTTCGGGCACGGCTGCCTCCGGGCAGAGCAAAGCCCGACGGGTTGTTTGAGATATCTGGGACTACACAGCTGTTAAGAATGAGGTGACATCTTTCTCCCTAACTGGCCACAATGCCCTTCATCAGAACAGGGATGAGTAACTGGTCGCAGAAATAGCTGAACACAATTGCAGAAGGAAAGGGTGTCCCAGCAGCCTGTTGTAGCTTAGATTAAGTAATTCCCACTGTGGTTGGTTTGTATCTGAAAGTTGCTCTCGGACTGCACAAATTGCAATTGTTTTGGTGCTGCTACCTCAGAGCTTAGTGGGCTACAAGCTTTTGCTTAATGTACATGTGTGCGAACATGCAAGGGCTGTCTCATGCTTGTCTCTGCTAAGGAAGATTTTTGGTGTCATTAGTGAGCCCAGTGCAGGGCAGAGCCCGAGAGCTGCTCATCTCAGCTCTGTCTAGTCTTGCCCTTCCTTCCTTTTCCCCTGGACTCACCATTTCTGCTTCAATTTGGTCCTGACCCAGGGCAGGTGTGATTTCCCTTTGACCAGTACACTGCTCCCACAGGCCTGCCCACCACCGGTGCACAGGGTTATCGTTCCTCCAGCAGGAGAAAAATACATCTCGCTTTACTTGTAAAAAACCTTTTATTTTCTTCCTGGTTTAAATAGGATTACCTTAAATGCTGGTCATAACAAAAAGTTGTTTTGATGTTTTCTAAGCTCATCTTCCTTTCCGCTCCCCTGGGTCAGAATGTGACCCAGGCTTGGTTTCTGTCTGTCTCACACAAAACCTTTTTTCCAGGGATTTACATTGTAATGTGTTGTCTCTCGAAAGCCAAGATCCTGCACTGATTTCTGTTTCCCTCCTGAACTCAGCCTCGAGCCTGGCTGGCTGTGCAAACGGGCTCCAGCTGCCACCAGCACCATGTTCCTGCGCTCAGCCACGTGCACTGCCAGAGCAAACAGCATCTCTGCTCCGAGAGGACACAGGTGACCTGGTAGTCGGTACCTTCCAGCGCCTGGTGCCTGCAGCTGCCCAGCAGCACCCGGTGTGTTGGAACAGGTCAGGCTGCTGCTCCTGCCTGCACCAATCCTGCGCTGCGTGTACAGGGACTCAGGTGTGACTTGCAGAATTTAGAGGCAAGTTTTTAACACTGGTTTATGCTTCCTGCCATAGTAATGTGCTGTTGTAGTGGCAACCACAGTGGCAGTTGTCCTTAACACGCAAGGAATTATTTAGCTCACCAGGCACGTTTACGTACTGGTGTCATGTCCCATCGCTGCCACGGGAGAAGGCGCTCTCAGGGCGGTTCTGTTTCAGGAAGAAAAGATGTGCTGTCTCTGTAGAGAAAGATCGCCTTACCTGAACTCACAGAGGACAGCGCGCATCCATCCCCACCAACCCACCAGGGTCCTTTGGCATGCCGGTGGGAAAAGCACTTGTGCTGCATTTACCCACCAAACTGGAGAAATTACTGCTCCGTGTGCGGGAGCCCCGTGGGGATTTTGATGGATTTTTTCCCCCTCACCCCAGTAAAAGGGGGAAACTGGCTTTGGTTTTCTACTGTGCAGTTCAAAATGCAGCACAGGATCATCCTGCTATGCCAAAGACAGCCGAACAACCCGATCTGGTGTCCGGAAGGGAGGACACCTCTCAAAGCTGCCCAGTATTGTCGACTCTCTTTGTATTTCCCAGTAGCACAAGCGACTGAAGATGTCCTAAACCTGGGACAGACTGAATACAGCTTAGGAACAGAGGGACAACAAAGGGATGTTAGCAAAACCAGGCAGCTTTTACTTGATAAATAAAGACAATCAGGATCTAGGAGCAGTAATATCTTCCTGTGAAAGCATGCCAATGCTTTACTCTGTTGTGGCTTACCTGTCAGCTCAGCCCTGCTTGCTCGTACCATCAGTTGAATAATCTGCTTTCCAGCCATCCTGTAAAAATGTAGATTTCTAAATAGAAGTGTATAATGGAGCTGTAATCAGCAGGCACCGTTTCCTTGGGAGGGGTGGGCTTGGACTTGTATCGCTGCATTGTGTTTCCTCTCATTCCAGTGGAAAAAGGCTCCGTTTAATAATTAACAGCCCTTCCCACCTCTCGGCCGGCCGGGCAGCCCGGTGCCATAGGGTATAGCCAGAAAGCACAGAAAGATCCGTCTTTGCCAGACGTGGCATCCCCACAGCACCGGTCAAGAGACAAAAGCCTTTAGTGTTCCTGAAAAGAATTTAAAACATTTTTACATCAAACGGCTGCAGAAGTTCAAACATGTCACCGCTAGCCCGTGGCGCAGGATGGGATGGGGTTTGTCAGAAAGGCTGCGGAGAGTGGGGAGAATAGCACCTGGTTACATGTGTGATTTCTGAGCTCCTCCTGTATAATTAATACTCTCCTTACACCCTGGGAACAAGAAACATAACCCACAGCAGCTTTTGCATCACCAAACAGCTATCAAACAGCAGTACCTAAAATCAGAAGTGCTGCACGTTCTGCTCCTCAGCTGAAAGCTCCTGTTCCGGCAGCGATGGCCGAGGGCAGAGAAAACGAATAGAGCATCAGGTAACTGCACCCCAGCCGGCTGCCTTCTGCCTTCGTGGGGATCTTGCCTCTGCCATGGGTGGAGAGACTTCTCAGCAGCCAAATTCAGCTCATCAGCAGGTTTCTGCTCATCACCAGGTCCCTGCAGGGTAGGGAAAAAACTTTAGTCCAGAACTTGAACTAGCACCAGGCATTCGAATGGAGCTCATGAGTGTGAGAAGTGCCGGTACGGTCATGTTAAATACAGGAGCTGGACAAGAAAGCTGTGTAGGATGAGGAAATCCCGTCCAGGGAGTGAGCATCGCAGCAAAGTGTGGGGCATGTAGGGGCAGATGGGCTGGGCTGCACTCACAGGGAGCGAGGAGGGGCAGGAAGGGTTTGGAGGGGCAGGAAGGGTTTCAGTACTGCCCCGACAGCCAGGGACCAGGACCAGAGCAAGGAGGGGTTCTAGGAAGGGTTTCAGTACTGCCCCAACAGCTGGGGCCCAGGACCAGAGCCCTGCCTACAGCTCTCCAGGGGTTGCTGCTGCCAAGGCTGCTGACATCTGCAGCGTGGGTGCCGGGTCAGCCCTCAGCAAGACGTCCCCAGGAGCTGGAGGCTGGCACAGCCAGTCCCACCACTGCCTGCATTCCTGTGACTGTGCATGGGCTGGGGGATGAGTCCCGTTTCTGGGGATGGTGGATCTCCTGCTCCTGCTGGGTTTGCAGGCACAGATCCAGCCCTGCTCCATGGGATACGTGTTCCTGGGGCATACCAGCCCCGTAGCCATGTCCTCCCATGACTGCAGGGACTGTCACCCCTTGGTGGCAGTGGCACTCCTCCAGGGTGGATTCCCTTTTCTCCAGCAGCTCTTAGCCAAGGACCAAGATTAGATCCTCCCGACCCAGGCTGGGTGCGGATCCTCAGCCCAGAGGACAGTGAAAGGCTCTTTATCCCACCTCTCCTTCATATGTTTGTTTGATCCCTCCCACAAGTTTTTCCGGTGCCTTGGGTTTCACACCGCTTGTGCCTTCTGCCTGCTCATGCCACGGTTTCAAACCTGAATGGGGTATTTATCGAAATAAATCCAAATATAGCCCTCTAAGTCCTTCTGAGTTCTGGGGGCAGAGAGTGATCCGGGATATTTTTCTGCCTTGTGCAAAGGTAAAAATGATGGAACTGTAACTCAGCGTTGTCCTTCAGGCCAAGCCAAACGGGGAGGGCAAGCCCAGGGTAGTGGCTGGGATTCCTCCGGTCCCCGGAGCCGGGCACTGTGAGTCACGGAGCGCAGCTGTAACGCCGCTCACCCTGGCTCCTAGATGCCTTCATGCTTGGGTTTCCAAGAGGAACAAAAAGACAAAATTACATTAATAAAAGCCTTGATGCTTAACCAAGGTGGGGATCCTGAGGAGAGGTGGGTACTGGTTCTTCTGGAAACTGGCTAAATACAGCTGAATATTTTGAATGCTGTATTTATTCAGGAGGTAATGACATGCTGCTTTTTTGGAGAGGTGCATTTTGTCAAAAGCAACTGTTCTGTTCCTTGTTCCCAATGTTGTGTGGTGTGTGGTGGCATTTCCTCCTCCCCTGTACTTTTCTTATTTTGGCTAATTAAACTAGAGCAGTCAATTCCAATTCCCTTTTTTTTTCTTTTTTTTTTCATTTCACTGCTGTGCTGATTTACTTCAGTTTATTTGGTGTTTTAAAATGGCTTCTATTTAAATTTGGAAGGGAAGAAAAATAAATCTGCTAAATATATTTCTATTCAGATCATATGTTGTGGCTTTTCTCTTTTTGAAGAATGAGGTCTAATTTTTGAACCTGAATTCACTTGGCACTCCTCTTGGCTTCAGCAATGTTGGGTTTCCTTTTGTTTTAAGCTAATTCTCTTTTTCCTACTGCTGAGCTACATTTATGTCTCCATGCTAGCAAAGCTTTTATGCATGTGTTTGGTTTGAAAGTGGTTATCGCAGTAAAGTTAAGGATGTGCAGAATATTTGAGGACGGGGCTCTCGGTGTGTTTTCTGGTGGTCCCTGGGGTGTGCTGTGGACCTGAAGCATTGCCAGTCCCTACAGCTGCCCATGCGCATCCCGCGGGGACGTGTCTTTGCAAAAAGATGCAGCACATCTTTTTCCTTTCTTTTTTTTCCCCCACTCTGGGAAGCCAGGGCCTCGTTCTTTTCTGGGTAGCATGGGGATTTTTGGGGGGAAGGAAGGTTACTGAACACTTGGTGCTTTTGGAAGGGAGAAAAGGTAGAAAAGAGCGAAAGGATACAAGGTGTGTTCAACAGCACGGGAATTTCCACACGCTTCTTCGCAAAGTATTTTTTAATAGATTAAAGCTTTATCTTAAACACTTGGGCTTGGCTAGAGTGGGTCTCTCAGTGAGGAATGCGTGACTGAGAAACATGAAAAAACAGCTGGGGAAAAAAATTAGCTAAGAAAATAGAGGTTTTATGTGATGTCTGCCAAGCTGGGTGACTGCTTCTTGTCCCTAAAGGTCCCAGTCCTCAAAGCCGGTCTGGATGGGTGGTCTGAGCTCCTGGGCCTTCGGAGGGGTTTGGGACAGGTTTGTCTGTGCAGAGTCTCTTACAAGTACCTGGATGTGTAACTTAGCTGGACTGTGAGGGTGTTGGGTATCTACCCCAGCCCATAACGCTGCTTGTTTCAAATTGTTCGTTATTGTCACTGAAAGCTTCCTTCTAGCATGAAAGGAAGTAAAATGCAGATGCTCCAGAGCAGAGGTATGAATAAAAACTTGTCTATAGAAACTGGGAGATGCAAAACCACAGTCCTTGCAAGCAACCACAACTAAGTCAAATATACATATTAAAGGAGAGAAGTCCGTAGCATGTATGGTAACAGAAGACGTCACGTACAGGCGAGCTGATTTATGGTGGAAACCTTAGGTTTTGGCCACATTCTGAGGTCAGTTTTTTGGGTAAAACCGGCATTGCTGAGTCAGGCCAGTGGGTCCTGGAATTTTCTGCTCCAAGTGTAACATCATTCCCCTCTAGCTTCAAGTTCAGGTACTTGGTGGGTCGATGTTGATCCTACTTGTGGCTGTATTTTTTAATTTATTTTTTTTTCCATGGGGAGTGTGTAAGTTTAGTGCCCGTGCTGTAGTTCTGCCTGGTCTGGGATGATGTAGCCCCTGCTTTTGTGCAGTGAGGGGGGTGCTTGGGGTGGCTCAGCTTTGATGTCCTGCACCGTGCTGGATGCTCAGCACCTCGCAGGACCCATCCTTTGCCCTGTAGACTTTGCAGCTCAAGGAGCTGCAGCCTGCTCTTCACCCGCAGCCCTCCCCTCCTTCCTCCAGCTCCATCCCTGCCCCATCCCTGGCTGGGTGCCCCCTCCCCGCCTCCCCAGCCTGCAGAGCAGCCTGAACCTGCCCCTCGGAGGCTGGATCTCTGCTCATTAGCTGCTGTTTGCTGAAACCGGATACCTGGGGCACCCCAGCCCGAGCGGAGTCCCCTGGCTGCAGCTATTTAAAAGGACAAGGGCAGCCTTCGAATTTCCACCTTTTCCACGTCCATGTCCCTCCCAGCGCCCGCTCCCCACCTCGCTTCTCTCCTGAATCTCTGCAGCATCCATGACCCACGAGTGGAGCGACGGCCCGAGGGGGACCTGCTCTCGCCAGTCCTGGGGAAGGATTATCTGTTGAATTTGGGGGAACCTCAGCAAGCTGCCAAAAAGCCTTGGCTCGCTGAGGGCCCGTGAGCCTGGCAGGCACTCGCTGGCTTCCGGGCCCATGAGCCTGGCAGGCACTCGCTGGCTTCCAGCGCAGGAGACACCTTGAGACTGAAGGGGAAGGAGGGAGAAAGGAGTTTGGGGTTGGTCTTGTTTTGGTTTGGTTTTTTTTTTTTTCCTCCTTTTGCTTTTTCTTTTTTCATTATTATTTTAAAAGAAGTAGAAATTGCCGTAAGCTGCTGGGACAAATGAATGCCAATGAACACAGGGCTGCAAGGAGACGGTGCCCAGCCTCTCGCCTCGCTGCAAAGTAAGTGCCCAAGGCAGAGACGCTGTGCAAGGGGAAGGGAGCAGGGCTGAGGGGGCACCCAGGGGTGCAGGGAGGAGGTGGGGGGTGCCCTCATCTGCCTGAGGGATTCCATCGAGCTGAGGGGTTTGCTGGGTCCTGGTGTGGACAAAAGGGACCTGCCGGTCACCCTGGGGTTTGCACAGTAGCTGGGTCCCAGCTTGGTGGAACTTTGCAAGAGCTGGAAGAGGAGGGGCGCAGGGATGCAGATTTTATCCCCATGCAAAATTCCCGGCTCCTGGACCACGCATAAGAAAACTATTTTCTCTGTCCCTGCCCTCCCAGCATCCAGCTTCCATCACCTGGTGGTGGGAGGAGAGGGGGGTCTGGAGATGCCCCGCACCCAGTCCCTTGTCCCCCCTCCCTGTGGAAGCAGGTCAGGACAAGGAGAGGAGCAGGCACGGGGGTGCTTTTCCCCTGCCAGCCTGAGCCCCCTCCACAGGCTCCCAACTGCCTCTGACAGTGCTGAGCCCCAGGAAAAGCCACGTCAGGTACCTGATAACGGGTCCTTGGCCAGCCCATGGAGGGGTGGGTCAAAGCCAGT
>NW_010107822.1:61969-62659 GCF_000699245.1 Pterocles gutturalis
GCGAGCGTTGCCCAGCAGCCATCTCCATCAGTGGCCTCCCCATGACCAGGGGCCTGTGTGCTTCCTCCGCGGAGCCTGGATGGGGGCTTCCTTTGCTTCTCAGCAGCTCTTCTGGCTGAAGGAGGGTTTTTTTTAATTATTTATTTACTTGATATTATTTTTTGTAAGTGCTTCAGTATTACAGAGGAGGGCAGCAGAGAGAGGCAGCAGGGACATCCTTAAATAATTTTCATTTCTCCAAATCTGCCTTTTCCTCTTCTCTCTAAGTCCAGAGGAGAGATCCTTGGGGGGGTGGGAGGCACATCTGCACTGCAAATAAAAATAATAATTACAACCACCAACCAACCAACAAAAAAAAGAAACAGCTAAGAAAAAGCACTTTCAAACAAGGACTTTGGAAATCAGAGAACACAGAAATTGTACTATTAATAAGGAGGAGGGGAAAAAAAAAAAAGAGAGGCAAGAAAGCGCCCATGGCCCAGCCTGGCTTCCTAGCGTGTACTTTCTGTTCTCTCTCCTTTTTCCCAAGGTAATTGCAGTCTGCCGAGAGGGAGTTAAATGGGATTAAAAGATCTGTGTAAGCAAAAGGACCCAGAAGAGAAGGAGGAAGGAGTGAGCCGTCCGGGCCAGGGGGTGTCTTTGACACAGCTGAGCCCCTTAGAGAGGCAGAGAGCTGAGCTCCTGGGAAGG
>NW_010107822.1:62681-62913 GCF_000699245.1 Pterocles gutturalis
GCCTGTCCCCCTTTTTCTGATGGATTGCCGCAAAAATTGCCCGAAAGAGACAATGCACTAAACGTGATGGAGCCGGAATCAGAGCCGGTCTCCAGACTCAGAGCTACAGCAGCAGGCAGGGGGTGAGTACAAAAAGTCCGACTTCTCCCGGCGCTGGGGAAGGGAGGGCATCCCGCGTGGGGATGGGGGGGCCCGGGGAGCCGGGGGAGCCCGGGAGGGGAGCTCTGCTCCC
>NW_010107823.1:0-23159 GCF_000699245.1 Pterocles gutturalis
AGTATGAATAGGAACCTGGCCCAAGATTTTTTTTTTACCCCAATGGAAAAAGCAATAAGCAAGATTCCATCTTGGTTCCCACAATGTCAGTCGGAAGTCACCTCAGTAGCCAGCTGAGTTTGTTTGCATTGCTGGAGATTAAGATCAAGTCTCAGTACAACTGGATGTATCAATCATTAGCAGAGAGCCTTTGTACCTGGCGTTCACACTAACTGCACATTTCACATACAAGTAACAATACACACAAAGCTCATCTCAGAGTATTTCATCTCTTCCAATACAAGAAGCAAGAGGAAACAAAAATGAAACAAAAGCAAGCAACCTCCTTCTTGGAAGAACACGCACTTGACAATGTGTTGTTCTATCTGGTCACTATTTGAATTTTATAATACTTGTGACGCTGAGTCACCTTGTCCTATCAGGAAACAGAAGAGCTATAAATCACCCTCCAGTGAACAACTTCAGTCACTTCCACAACCACCTGAAGAAGGACGAAAGAAACTTCGGATCTTCCTAGAAACAAAAGGTAAGATTTAGATTGATTTGTTTGCTTAAAATATTGATTTTTTTTTTTATGTATTAAAAAACAACTTATTGTCAGAAGACTTCTTGAACAGTTTAGGTCAGTCATGGAAAGAGTTTTTTATTCAGTGACGAATAAGTGTTACACAGGCAAGAACATAACACAAGCTGAAGAAAAGGGAGAGAAAATTGATGAACAACCAAAACCAGCTGAAAAGCTGCCTGTATGCAAGAAAGCAGGATCTTGACAGATTATATGTACATAGAGATGGAGACAGATTGAACATACTGAATTGAATATATATTCAGCTCAGTATATTCTATTGCTATATATAGCTATTACCATTTATTTTCAGAGTGGAGAAATTACCACCTTGTGCAACTTACTACTCTTGTGCAAGGTGGCTGCTAAGTGGGACTTTGTGCAACAATGCTGTACACACGAAATGACAGCTCGTATTATTCCATTTCAGGTCATTTCCAAGGATAATAAAAAATAATGGGAATGTTCCTTTGTAACAGCTATTCAATTGTACGAGTAATTTAGGACACATTTTTTCTTTTTTTTTTTTTTAGTTGGAGGGATGGGAAAAACACATTCACACAAGTTTGCTAAAGTCATACAAACTAGGGATGCTAAAGCACCATCTTTCAGTGGCAGATCCCTGCACACAGATGGAGTTGCAGGAAAGTCAGTAAGACTTGGCACATGTTCTGATTTGTGTTTGATTGAGGGGGAACAGGGGAGGGGGACAGAGAGACTGATTTTAGGACCAGTGCCTAGAAATTAATGCAGAGCAATTAAATTTACATCTCATAAACTATAAGCATTTGGCTGAAATCAGTGGGATTGCCAAAAGTATGTTAATATCTTGGAGCAGGAAATCCACGAGGTCTTAAAAAGCATTCCAATGGCATTTTGAAACTTGTATTGTGTATTAAATTACCAATTATATTTAATTGTAAGTTAATTCACAGAAAAATATTCCAGTGAGTGAATACTTTGCCCATGTCTTTAAGTTAGCTTCTTCAGTTTGGTTTGAAAAATAGAAAGCTTCCCAATTTCAATGAAGAGATATTTTTCTACTGAAACAGAGAATTTGGTTTTACATGGTTTAGATGCAAAAAGGGTAGTTTTCTATTTGCATATCTTCATATTTTGCACTCAAAAGATTTATTTTTGCTTGTAACTTGAGTACAGCTAAAAATACGTGTGTGTGTCCCCTCCACATTTACTTTCTGGTTAGAAATGAAGTGAAAAGAAGTTTTCATGTTATAGGGGGTATATTCTTTTATAGCTAAACACCTAGGCCCTATACATTGCAAAGTTTTGTAATGGCTCGGAGGAATAATTGGCAAAAATTTTAGTAAGAAAAAAAACTTCTGTAATCACAAAGCACTTCAAGGAGGTATAGCTGATGTCAAAATTAAACATAAGTGACAGAAGACAATACCAAAACCAGGAAATCAATGACTTATCCTGTTAATTATCAGAATAGTTCCCAGTATGTTTTTCTCCCAGATCAACCAGATCTTCCCTGAATTATAAGTGCTTGGAATAAACCACCTTATTTTGGAGACTGTGAGAGTTTCATTGCACAGATGTGGCCAATTTGCCCAGTTTTTGGTCTCTGAGCTGCAGCTGTCTGTAGTCCCAGCCTATTTCATGGGCTTTGCTCTTTAGCAGAGCTGGAGCAGTTCCCCTGCCTACAGGCTGGGGGCTGTGGGTCACCTCCAGCGCAACGTAAGGAAGCTGATGAGGAAAATGGGCCTTGCTGTGCTGTTTGGAAAAGGGTAGTTTTTCTCACCCACATGTTCACCATGAGCTGGAGCACCTTGTGTTTTATATAAACTGGTTGCCTCAAGGTAAAGGGGTTTTGCTGAATATGGAAAGATCAGCAAATCCTATTGGCTTTTCCCCAAGAATAAATTAAAACTAAAACCAGCAGCCCCTCAAAACCAAATAAGAAGTGAAACTAATAATATACCTCTGTGGGCAACACGCCCATAAATTCCCTTGGAGTGGGAGGCTGGGAAAAATGCCAAAATAAGTAAATTCCACTCTAGTCACCTGCTTGCCTGCCCAAGGTAGCTAAGCAGAAACAAGCTGAATGTAACTCCTATGACCGATTGCAATCAGATATCTGAACTTTGAAGTGACCTACATTACCTCCTGGATCACTGTAGCGGGACGGGTATGGCATTTTGAGCTTCATAAGCAAGTAAAGGCTTGGAGTCCAGGGTCTGGTGGTGGCCTCTTCTGTTGCAGTTCCACACTACCTCTAACATAATCAAGAGTTGTCTTTAAAGAAATAAAAACAAGCTTTCTGAAACAAGATTTCCCCAGGCAGCCAGTGCTGGTCCATTTCTGGTCCAGCCAGTTCTGCCCCAGCTCACATGCAATGTTTCGTGGTGCTGGTCATTGTGTAAGGTTTTTGAATCCAGACTTGGACACCTAAGTGTAGTGGTCTGCACATGGGCTGGGCACCTAACACCTCTTTCAACCAGTGCAGCCCAGTCAAAGCAGGCAATGGGGAGTAGGGGAAGTTTTAGACTAAAGTAGACATGGAAGCAAGCTAAAAGCAGCATCCCACCCACAGTGCGACAATGAGCAGAAGGCTTCCTACAGGAAGGGAAGCATGAATGTTCTCCTGTACTTTGAATTCAGGTGAAGGTATTGGGCCATGATTACAGAGGAAGTCAGAGATGTACAAAGTAGTTGATACATAGAAATTTGGAAATGCAGAAGGGGCATGAATTTCATTTTTTTGTACTCTAAAAATAGGAGGAGGAGAGAAGGAGAGGAAGAAAACATTACCTTGCTCCTTGCGAAAAAAACAGGAAACAGACAGAAGAAAAATTAATTATGAATTCAGAGAAATGAAAGCTCTGTAAAAAAATAAACTGAATCCTCATTCTTCCATTTTCAGAGATGATTCTGCCAGTGGTGTTCCTGTGTGTCGCAGCTGTGCTGTCTCCGTGCAGTGGAGAGGTAGGATCCACACTTCGTACACAGACAATCTGGGTGAGACCAAAGGCACTTGTGATCTGATTGAATACAGCTTTTCCTTTGCACACTGATCAACTGCACAAAGAGTCTGATTAGATATCCGGCATCTGGAAAGCATTTATCCTTGTAGTCTGTTTAATTGCAGAGCAGTAGACTGGTTCCACACTTTCACACTAAACTATCTATAGGCTCAGTGTTACTTATGAGTGGGGTCAGAGATAAATGACCCACACACAGATCCAGAAACACTAATGTGACTGAAAGCTTGACTCCATTTCCCCTTAATTCTTCAATTTCTGTTCTTCATGTTGCGGTCCAGAAGACCAGTGGGAATGGTTGTAAAGAGGAGGTTGAGTTCTGCATGTGGCTATTTTTTTTTTTTTAATTAGAAAACAGATGATAAGTTTGAGAAATGCTGTCAGTTATGGCAGGAGTGGAAGAAAATCTGTAGCATGAAAACCATAGGCACACTTTTTTATTCAGTAGCGTGAAGTGCCACAAGAGCTCTGTGACAATCCGGTGATTAAACAAGTTCCTGACATAAAAAAAAATTATAGGCATATTCAAAATACTGAAGAAGGGGAACACATCATAAGCACATTCATGTCTTTAGCCGATTTTTAGATCCTGTTTCCTCAAAACCTCATGAAGGAAATTATAATAATAGTAAATTAGGTCTGATTCGGTTGCCTAAATTTAAAAGTCTACAGGCAGATGAGACATCCCAGCCATCCAAAAAAGGTTGGCAGATGTGATGCAGGAATCAATGCTATTTCTGCTAAGCTCTACGTTGTTTAACCACTGAAAGTGCTACTCCCCATGGAAGGACCCCAGAGATACTTAGGAGACAAAACGTACAACAGTGTCTCCTCCATTACGAGGATCATCTCCTTGCTAGATATTAGTACTTTGGTATCTTAATATTTCCTAGACAGGATTCAGGACTTAGTTACATTCAAATAATTAAAAAAAAAAAAAAAAGAGACTACATTCAAATAATAATAATAATAAAAAGAAATATAACATGTTCTTTCAAATTTAGGAACCTGAAGGTTTTGATGATCTGTCAACTAGCAAAGAAGATCAGCAGGAGCTGATTGTTGACAAACATAATACCCTCAGAAGAGAAGTAAAACCAACTGCCAGCAACATGCTGAAGATGGTAAGTTGCATTCTGTAAATCTGTTTTTAATGAGTAATAGGCCCTATGAGAGATACAGAACTGTATGTAAGGTCACATTATTTTATTTAGCCACAAATTCACCCGATCTGTTTTTAATGAGTAATGGACCCTACGAGACATACAGGACTGTGTTCAAGGTTACATTATTTTATTTAGCCACAAATTCACCCTCCCAACCTTTCCTAAGGATTGAACAACACCAGCACCAAGAGAAACATAAATCTGGGCAGGTGGAAAAGAAAGTCTGGAAAATTTTGTGTCGTGTGAACCATAATATCTCTTTATTTTGGAGGAAAAAGAAAAAGAAAAGGAGGAGCCACAGCATTGTTCATTTATTTCTTATGCATTCTTCATCAGTCCTCACAGTTTCTATTCTTCTCCTGGGTATATAATAACTTTGTCCCTACTCTTCCTACCCCCCAAAGAGGGAAAAAAAGGATTTTGTGTATGATTTTTTCTGACTTGAAGTGTAATTTCCAAATGTTGTTCCTTCATGAGGGGTTCTTAATTGGTACATGTCTGAATGACTAATATATTCTTCTTTCATTAAGGAATGGTCTCCTCCAGCTGCAAACAATGCTCAAAAATGGGCCAGTCAATGTACTTTGAGTCACAGTCCTGCCTACCGGAGGACAACCAGTAAGTGAAGCATGAGTGCTAACTGAATAATGCCATACATGTTATTGATGTGAACAATTTGGGGTTTGCTTGTTGTTTTTTTTTTTTTTCTTTTGAGATGACATTTATATTCAATGTGATCTTACTAGTGCACCGGACAAAGGCAAAATTCTAGATATAAATCTGTCCAGTAAGTGGGAAAAGTTCAATCCCATTCTCATCCCAATTGCATCAGTTTTACATAAGTATATCCTATTTTCTTCAATAGGAGAAAAAAATCACATTGAGAAAGGATGTTCTCTCAAAATATCTATCAGAAAGAAGAGAATCTAGACCCAGTTTACTGCAATAACCCAGCTCACATGCGCTGAATGAAACTGTTTGGGAGGGAAAAGACAAAGGGTGAAGGTCCAGAACCCACTGGTGGTATTAAGCGTAATTGCTAAGACAAAATTCATAATTTTTAAATCCCCTGGCAGCTTGCAATTTATAACCATCTTGGAGGTGATAGCATTAGACACCTTCCTGTGTACCAGAAGTAAGCTTTGAATTATTGGGATTTTCCCAAGATTACTGAGCTGTGACCTGAATAATGACCAGGTTGCTAACTTTCAAACAGCAAAATTACAGTCATGGATCTGTGGTGGACATGTGCTGGTGTATCTACAGACAAAGTCTGTCAGCAACCAAACTACCAGCCAAACAGGTTGGCCATGCTGTAAACCGGTCAAGTGACAATCTCAGTATTGACAGAGCGTGATGTCAGTAGACAGGAAAAAAAACACAACTCCTCCCGGCTCATCTGGGATGAGAACTTCCCTGGAAATCATATCACCTTTTGCTGTCTTTTTCTCACATGCATATTTTTTGGTGCATTTCTCTTTTCAGATGTACTATGTGGTGAAAATCTCTTCATGTCTTCCGGTCCTTTCTCGTGGCCAAATGTTATTCAGGCCTGGTACAATGAGGAGGAAAATTTTGAATACGGAACTGGAGCAAAAACACGAGGTGCTGTGATTGGCCATTACACTCAGGTAAATGCAACTTTTTCATATTTCAGGCTGAAAAAATAAATATCTATATGTTAGCTAAGCAACATTTACCCTCTCATATTTGAAGGGAATAAGCACAATGAAGACATGAGAATTACTTAGACAAAACAAGATGAAATTTGTCAGAATTAAAATGAAAATAATAGGCTAAGTGTCCTTATGGAGTAAAGATATTGGTATTTCAAAACTTCAGGAAGAAACTTATTTGTTTGTTTATCCTCTGAAGATTGCTCAGACACTGGAAGAATAGGATTATTAAAGTATCAGGAAGGAAATACAAGTTTGTTACAGTCTACAGAGCTGCGTTGACTCATAGAGGTACCAGTCAGAAAATGGCTTACGACGACCCTGTTCCCCTGCACGAAACACAGGACAAAAAATTTTACATCATGGTTCCTACAACTTCTTCAACAGTTTTAATTGAATGAAAACATATATAACGGAGTCAGTTTAACTCAAACTTTCTATATATGTGTGTGATAAATTTTCATTGTATCCCAATTGTTGTTTGGTTCAGGGGTGAAAGTGGGAAGAGTGGGGTGAAGTTTTTTCAGCAAGGTGGGACTTATATTTTAATGCAAATGTGTTGTGGTTGGGCCCCAGCGGGCAAAACCAGCACACAGCTGCTTGCTCACTCCCCCACAGTGGGATGGGGGAGAGAATCAGAAGAGTAGGAGGGAAAAAACCCATGGGGGAGATAAACAGTTTAATAAGTAAAGCAAAAGCTGTGCATGCAAGCAAAGCAAAACAAGGAACTCATTCCCTACTTCCTAGAGTCAGGCAGGTGGGAGAGCAGGACTCCATCACACGTAACGGTTATTTGGGAAGACAAACACCATCACTCTGGATGTCACCCTCTTCCTTCTTCCCCCAGCTTTATATCCTGATCATGATATATGGGGTGGGATATCCCTTTGGTCACTTGGGCTCAGCTGTCATGGCTGTGTCCCCTCCTAACTTCTTGTGCACCCTCAGCTCACTCGCTGGTGGGGTGGGGTGAGAAGCAGAAAAGGCCTTGGCTCTATGTGAGCACTGTAGTACCAACACTGTTTCCAGAACAGATTCAAAACATAGCCTCATAGTAGCTACTATGAAGAAAATTAACTCTATCCCAGCCAAAAGCAGCATGAAAGGGTAAATAATGTGATTTGACTCAGTTGCAAATATTTCTTTAATGCATATTGTACTTAAAATATTTTCAAATGACTATTTTTCATTCAACCATGATCTTTGTTCTTACACCTACAGGTTGTTTGGCACAATTCTAATCAAATTGGATGTGCTGTCTCTTTCTGTCCCAACAGTATATACAAGTACTTTTATGTCTGCCACTACTGCCCTGCGTATGTATTGATTCTGATTCTGATTCGGGAATTTCTTATTACATTGCCAAAATTAGTTGGTAGATGCTGAAATTTCTCACAGGGCACATCACCCATAGCTGAGGAACAGGTTTGAAGAGTATATTGGGCGATGAAAAGACAGAAACGTATTCATCAAGAGAACTGTCAAACAAGCAAAAGCATAAAATACATAGAAGTGACACTTATTTTCAGATTGAATTTCATTTGCTTAAAAATTCTGATTTTCATAATAGTAAATCACAAATAAATATTTTCTGCGCTCTACTCAAAATCTTGGTTCAGAAAGGCGTATCAATGTGTAATGCCAAAAATTCAGTGGGAATTTTAAGGCAAAATGATAATGTTATGAACTGTCTAAAATTAATTTTAACGTTCACATTGTAATATATTGTGGTGGGTTGACCTTGTCTGGCTGCCAGTAGCCCACCAAGCCACTCTATTAACCCCCCTCCTCAACAAGATTAGGACAGGGAGACCGCTCACCGGGTACCAGCACAGGCAGCAGTGGGTCCGACTTGGAGACAGCTGGCACTGTCTCTCTCTGAAATAGGGGCAGCTTCTGGGGTTTTCTCACAAAAACCACCCCTGCCAATTCCCCCCTGCCCCACTACAAAAACCTTTCCAGATAAACCGAACAAGTATATAGAAATTGTTTGACATATAACCAAAGAGTGAGTGTAAATTTCTCTAAGTATGCATCCACATAATTAAGTTTTGTTCTCAGATTATACCTTATGTTGGTAATGTTGATGTTTCAGGGGGAATATACGAAGTTCAATTCCGACACCATACAAAAGAGGAGAACCCTGTGGTGATTGCCCTGACGCTTGCGAGGATGGATTATGCAGTAAGCTTTAAGCATTTTCATTGTGACTCGGGTAAAGTTGATGCTTCAAAGAAATCCCAATTAATTTATGCAGATGGAAAGTTTTTGAAATTTTTTCAAATACTAGGCTAAAAGCACTATTTCGGAACCACACTTTAGCATGCTAGGGGCTTTAACTAGGTGGGATGACTTCGGGAGTGAAACCAAAAAAAGACGAGTCTATGATAAGACATACCATGTTAGACAAATGTTATACAGTAGTTGATGTACATTGGGATGCAGATACGTTGCACTTCATGGATCAAGATATTCACATGGCCTAGATACCATCGCTAAAGACGACAACGTCTGGGTTTCCATAGGGAAACTCTCATGCATACTTCCTAGTGGGAGAAGATTGACTGAGTGTGAGGTCAAAGATACATTTATACCAATGGTACCACAGAAATCTCAGCTCCAGACTTCCAGCTGCAGTTTATATGCTTTTCCATACCCGTCAGAAGCAATTCTCATCCTTGAATCTAGGAAATGCCAGGGAAAGGAGGGGGCTTCACCTTTTTTCCTCCTCCTCCTTTGAACAATGGCATCTGTTCAGGTAGAAGTGGCAACACACTTGATAAGAGCAAGTAGCAAGTCTCAATTTTAAGAATTCTACCAGAAAATAAAAAAGCGTGGGCTGAGTCTCATAATGTGAGACTTCAAGTCTGTTACATAATTAACTTAATTCTCATCATAAGCTGTAGTATAAAGGAAGAGCACTTCAAAACACCTTGCAAGTTCAGTGAGAAACCTCCTTGAAAGATTTAAGACTTCTGTACATGTAGTCAAAGGTTTTGGATGCTGCTGTAGAATAAATGGTAACAAAGAAAGAAAAATACAGATACAAGAAATATTAATGAAAAAATATTCTAAAAGGAAATGCTGCAGGTTCTCATTTCCCAATTATGATTAATTTTGTGTTCAATTCATTTACAGCCACACTTTGAAAGTTTGAAGACGTTTACTACAACTTCCTTGGCAAAGTCTCCTGGATGTACCCACAGCTTTCATAGAGTTCACTGCCCTGCTTCCTAACTGAAAAAAAACAACAGGCTCAATTTTTCCCTTCCTGGACATCCATCTCCTTAGTGACTTCTTTCAAAAAAACAGATTCCTTCCTGCCTCTCCAACATGTGCAGAAGGACCAACTCCATTCCAGTGCCTCACATGAGAAAAAGCTGCAGGAGGATGTATATATTCTATCTATATAATGGTCTAGAACATAGTGGTGATCTTAACTGAAATTTGGCATTTGGGTACCAGATATATTTAATGGTTAGTTTCTCACATCTTTCTTTTCCCAAATTGTTATCTAAGGAGCATTGCTTAAAGTTCTGTGGTTCCATATATTTCATATGTTCTCAATATAGATGGATAGTCTTCGGTCATGCAACTAGTCTTACCTTGGCCAACATTTTGAACTATGTACTGTTAGCAGGACCAGAAGATAAACAGGATTACCTGAAACATATAGTTCTCAAAAGGAATTTGGAGAGCAGCGTGGTTTCCACTAGAACTATTCTGGTTTAGAATCTGTATCTTTTTCTGACGTACATTCTATTGTAAAATGCTCAGTCATGTTTAAATGTAAGGAAAAAAAGTGTATTTCATTTAAATTAATGATCCTGCTTGTAGTATAAGATTGCACTTAACATAAATACAGGTAACAAAACCTGCCCTCAAATGGAAAATACCTGCCTGAGAAAAAATAGATAACCAAGGGGAAAGGTCCCTGCATTTGGAAAATTTGCTTTTAATAACAACTAAGTGTGTCTTCCAAAATTATTTTTAATATCTGTTTTTGCTGTATCAATCATTAAATTACTCATTCTTCACTGACCAATTCATTCTAACTTTCCTTCTTTGTTATTACCATGAAATACAGTTCCCTTAACGTCCACCAACTTTGTGACTTTATCAGCATTAGGTCTTGAAGGGAGCCTCATACTTTAGCAGCATAAGAAAAATCAGTTCATGTGAGAAACTGAAGATTTCCTAGGCTAAAACAGAACTCAGGTAAACAACTTTTCTCCAGACTCTCTTTTACAAGGAACGACCATTACAATCATAAGATGCAATACTCCCTTCTATGACCTTTTCTACTGTGCAGTCAACAGTGGGACTAAATATTATTTTAGTCTCACCTTACAATGGTTTCACATTGCCAACCTTTTAGTAAGGAAGCTGCTGTCACAACTGAGATTCCAAGTCCCAGAGTCTTTGGCACAGAATAATTTCAGCACACGCTTCTGACTCATTCATTTCAGTGGCATTTCTTCTAAGGTGAAAGATGAGCATTAGGTTAAAAGCCTTGTTTCACAATTCGGAGTGCTTATTGTTTGGGATGTTTTCTTTTGTTTTGTTTTTCTCTTTCATCTCCATCACTTTTTCCCCCCATGGTGCACAGCCCTCTTTTGGGTACATCTCCACTTGTAAGTTAAGCGATGCCAGGACATAGACGTGAGTGATGGAACATCATTTACTGCACTCTTGAATAGTTAGCACAGACCCAATAAGAATGATGACAATGCAATAGCTAATCCAGCATTGTTGTCGTCAAGGAAATGGGTAGACCCCCCCCCACTCCTAAAAAATTCCATTTACTGTGAGCAACTGGTCTAGAAGTCTATTCCTTTCCATAGTAACCCATAACACAAGAACTGATTTCTCAGTCACTCACAAGAGGAAACAAATAGTGTAACGAGGTAAAACCAGCCCTCAGACATCTCACCCATGAGGATCCAAGAAAATAAAGGTCAATAAGCCTACTTTAGATAGCCAGGGGGATAGTGGTGCAAATTGTTTGCCAGTCATTTTGTAATCAGTGGAGTATAAAATACCAGCATGGATTTACCACAAGCTGATCCTGCCAAACCAAACTTTCTTTTTCAATTAGTGACTCGGACAAGTGGATGTGGTTTCTGGCTTTGGCAGCATGTTTGACAAGGTTGCAAAAGACATTTGTAGACTAGAGAGATGTGGTTCAAATGACAGTAACAAGACACGGTGCACACATGCTATTGAACGCACACATCCTTGATGCTCCTACACAGGGGGCAGGGACGAAGGCCTCTGGCAATGCAGGTGGGGTCTGCACAGACGGACAGTACCCCCAGCCACAGCTAACTGCACAGTTGTTGCATGTGATGCCCATGGCCTTCCCCGTCCACAAGTGACAATCACAGTTGAGAGCTTTTGCCGATGCTACGGAAAACCTTCACTGAATGCTTTCCTGGGTAAAAGAGGGTCAGAACCACATTCCCATTTGCACAAGCACAATGTAGGGCATTTTCTTGGACAAAAACAAGTTCTAAGTTCCCATATTACTTCCAACAAACATTAAGAGCTGATTATGGAGGTGTTCAAGGCCAGGCTGGATGAGGTTTTGAGCAACCTGGGCTAGTGGGAGGGGTCCCTGCCCCCCATGGCAGGGGGGGGAACTAGATGATCTTGAGGGTCTCTTCCAACCCAAACCATTCTGTGACTCTATGATTCTATGTTCTAAGAAATACACCAGAATTTTAATCCATTACAGCTTAGTATAAAATTAATAACTGTTACTTAGGAGAGACAAGAGCTGGAGAGGTAATATCAATCGATAGATCGATGATGGTATAAACAACCCTTGGAGCAGGAAACCCATCGTGTCCTGTGCTGTGCTACAGAGACATTGAGCTACTCCTGTTTTCTTCAAAGTATTTTATATTCTTTTTCTCTCCAAATGGACATACTTTTGATGGGTGAAGTACAGAATATTTTCCTCACTTATCCCAAACAGCATTTAACTTAGTGCTCACAGTACCTTCTTTATAAACATGGGCTTTACTGCAGAATGGCATTGTATCAGATCTCCTTTTCCCCTGACACATTCATAGAATCACAGAATGGTTTGGGTTGCGAGGGACCTTAAAGATCGTCTAGTTCCACCCCCCTGCCATGGGCAGGGACACCTCCCACCAGCCCAGGTTGCTCAAAGCCTCATCCAGCCTGGCCTTGAACCCCTGCAGGGATGGGGCATCCACAGCTTCTCTGGGCAACCTGTTCCAACCAGTGTCTAACCTCCCTCACACATTCTCTCACTACAAAGCAAATTAGTAAAAAGTAGACCACCACCACAACCTTTTTTTTTCATTTAAGCATATATTGGAAGGAAGATGGCTATGACCACTGCTTTATGTGGGGTCCAGCTACTGGTCTTTCTTGGGCATGAGAAAGTCTCAGTGACTGACTCTGGTGCCATATGGTTATGCTGCAACCAGGCAATGCTGGTAAAAGACCTACAGCCATTATTACAGCTATTTCATAATGTACTCCAAGACAGTGTGCCTTGGCCCTGATAGCTCCCTGCAGCCACTGGGACCGTCCGTTCCTCCTAGCACGTCCTATTCCTGGGTAGTTTCACTTTTCAAGGAGAAACTCTTGAAAGCTTTCCTACCTTTACGAAGGATCCAGAGTAGACAAGAAGCTGCCATGGGAGGGTCTGTGGAAAGGGGTCATTTCCCATTCCTCCTCTAAGATGCAGTAGTTCTCTCACTTGTACAATGATGTAATGGGAACAGTCAAACTTTACGGTATGAACAGTTCAGTTAAGGCAGAATCGTGTCTGTCACTGTTACAAAATTAAAGTCCTTTAATGGCAGGTAGAAAAATCCTGCAGCAGGCAGAACTGAGTTTGCTCTCTCCCTAAATTTGATATCCAACAGTCATGACATGCTTTTAGCACCGAAACAGAAACTTTAATGTCATTTTGCAAATGTACCATCATTAGTTACAAAACTTCTGGATCTTCCCAGAACTTATGCAGCCTTCTGAAAGCTGTAAGACGGATGTATTTTACACCCCTCTCATGCTGTAAGCCTTCATTCACTTCTTTCTCAGAATTTGAAGAAATGTTCTTGGAACCTGCAAAGCAAAGATGTGCAGTACACTTTTAAATGTGTGCCTAGAGTCTAGATTGATTTGACACTTTAAAGTGTTACAGCGTTTCAAGGGTGAGGATGGAAAAATGGTGAAGTCTCGTTATGTGTGGTGGGTTTGAAAAATCCCTCCTGAAACTGTGGATTGTCTCGAACTCAGATGCTCTCCTGGCTGCACGATGCAACAGCACTTTCCCAAAATTCAAGATATTGTACATACTTTAAGTAATATTTGTTCCCTGTAAAAGGGAGTTGAATGGAACAAAGTGTGTGTCCATCTGAAAAAAATAACTGCAAGAAGGATCTCTAATTTTTAAATAACACCCTCATCCCAGAGCTCACTTTCCTTAAGCTAACGAATGCTCTGTGGTCGTTGGCATGGAGCAGGACAGTCCTGCTTAACAAAGGATCTGGACATCCAGTAGCTTCATATAAGAAGTAAATTTTAGGTGAATGGCAATGCATTCCAAAGACTGGTGAGACCTATTATAACTTCCAAATTGCGTATCATGTAATCAACAGCAGGAGAAAAATTACCCCACGCTGTCTCTTGTCAAGATTATTTTCACCTGAATAGGGCTTGGTTTGGTTTGGGGTTTTTTTTGTTTTCTATTTTTTTTCTTTACTTAATTGTGCTTGTACCTTTTTATTCATTTCCAAATAACATCTGAAGAGCAAACTCCACAAGACTTTAAAAGGCAGAGCTGGCAACCAGACAATCACGTGGGCTTAATATAAGGATACATTTGAGAGCAGGCATGAAAAACCAACAAATCTCATAAATTAATCTAAAATCTTGAAAAATTAATTTTGGTAATGTAATGACTTCAGTGAATTTCTTTCCACATTTTCTCGAGATTTGAAAAGGGAGCTGTATTTTTTTAATTTGCCCAACATCTTTCAGCAAAGCACTGCCTGGCATGAATCACAGAGGCAAAAATGTACTTGCTGCAAGAGAAATCATCATTAGACAATCCCGTTCACAAATATTAATGTTTTAAAATATGCTAATGAAATTTATCATCCTGCATACTGTTTTTAATACATCTAGCAATTTTTTTCCCTTTTTCACACTAAACAAAAGTTATTAACATTTGAGGAAGCCAAGAAATGTAGGCTCTGCAATCACTACCAACATTCTGCCATGAAAACATACATGAGTGCATTGATAAAAATATAGAAAATTCTGCAGTATTCAAATACAGTCTTGAAGAAAGTCCCAAGCTTTAGATAGAAGGACAGCTTGATTTTTTGAAAGGCATGTCACAAGTAGCTGAAATTGCATAGTAGATAAAATTTTAAATTCCTCAGTTAAAACCAATTGAATGATAAACAAAAAGAGAGATGCTAGAGTGAGCGTACAAAAACTGGGAGTATAGTACCGTCATGGACTTACATTCACACATTTCACACTTCTGATTTTGATTGCTACATTAGACAAACGCATGGATTTTTAGTGCATTTTTTCCTACTTTGTTGCAGGACCATGTACCTCTGGCTTAATCTCTCATGTAATTGTGTAAACCCAGAGAAATTAATTGGAATAGTAAGTTTACACAAGACCAAGGAATGGTGTGGAGGGGGCTGGTTCTTGCCCAGTTAATTCCTGCCAGTGCTAGTTTGTCCTTCCGTACTGTTTGACTAACTTTTAACTTATCACATGTAAGATTGGTTTTATCTAACATTTTTCCTCTGAGGCTGAGTCATCACCTGCTACATACTGTGCTATATGTAGTAGCAGACTGTTCACAGTTATGTTCTGCACTGGTTAGATTTTTATTCTGCTCTGCAAGAGTAAAGACATCATAAAAAATACAATGGACTTTAAAATGGCCTTAAAAAATTGGGGTTGTGGTAATTCAGATATTAATCATCTGAGAAGAAAGCTGGTTTTTCTACTTGAACGCAGATAATCCTAATTAATTTTCTTTGTAACAATTAGCGACAGATAAGCTAAGTATTATACAATAAATTAATGAACATTGTTCTAACTCTTTTTATGCCATTTTCAGATGGATTTCTTGACTTCATGTGTGTGCCCACCTGCTCTTCTGCATCAGCTTGCTGGACAGGTAAGAAAGATAAGACAAATTTTAAAGAAAACAGAAATGATCTACAAATAATTTTATGTACCTGTAGTTTATAATTTTATCATTTTGCACCTGTAAAAGAAAATAACAGGTGTATACTCAGGAGATACATGTTCAGTTATTATCAGGGCCAGAGATCATCTGCGCCCTCAGTTGGCCCAAAAAATGCTCCAGAACCTGATGTTTTACACCCTGAAATGTCTGTAGGGATCTTCTAAGCTGAGTCTCAGCCTGTCCACAAACCAGTACTCACTGTAATATGTTATAAATAAACCTCTTACCTTTTCAGCTTTAAGTGGCAGGGACTGTCCATTGCTGTAAGCATATTTATTACTCAGCCTGTAAGATGCTTTGGCCATAGTTTGCTAGGTTTGCATTTAGTGGCAGCATTGTGTCAAAATATTTCTGTCAATTTTTCCTTAAGTTTTGCTGTTACTGCTGTTCTGGCTGTTTTGGGGAGAACTGTTTTGCAGGGAGCTGGCCTATGACTAAAAATAACCTATCAAAAATTGTTTGGTTTTAGTCGGGGTCAGCTCCTCAGCACAATTCACTAAGGTCCAACATGAAGCCTTTTTGTTACAACTAAGGGACAATAAAAAGGCAAAAATTAGCTTTGTGGGAGGAGGAAAATTAAACTATGCTATTATGTCATGCATAGCTCATCGGTGGGATTTCAGACATAATCTGTTAATGTGCAGAGACTGAGTTTGTAAGGATGGAATTGATAGATGGGGGAGCAGGAAAATATTACTAGAATAGATTGGTTGTTTTATCTGACAGCACCATGGGATTGAAGTTACTTGGGATGGCTTATGCAGGGTACCACTGCTGGAAGAGGAGGATCATGCCCAGTGCCACTATGTTTCCTCTTTACTGAGTTGATTTCGTTTCCTAAACTGGAAGAAAACTATCCAGTGTGGCTGGGTTGCTGCTTTGTTGGCTTTACAGTTGAGAAAGGGAAATGGTCCAAGGCTGAGACACGCAGACTCACAAAGGAGTAGAATCTCCTCCAGAGATAGTGAGAATATACCAAACAGCTCCAAATCCGTTGCATCCCAAGACTGCTCTGTTTCTCTCTGCTTTCATGTTTCTCCACTTCAGCCACCACCAGGTTGTTGTCCTTATCAAGTAGATGTGCTGTGAAGGGAAAGAATTAAAAGGCAGTGACTATGGATAGGAAGTGCTCATCTCATCTACTGTTTATTCGTCATGAAATGGAGCTCAGAGAGAAGGATTCATCCAACTTTTCTTATTTCTTTAAAGAATGCAGTCCTGTTATTGCAAGAAATCCCCAGCACTGTGCAAATCGGTGCATTTAATCCCACAGTTCTCAGGAGTACAGGAAAATGAGTAAGTGAAAGAATTGGGATCATCCATAGTCACAGTGCTGCAATTAAATAATTCACTGGGTTTTCCAGGGCTGCTTGTGCTCCTCCATTTGTATCCACCTATGTCCCACACTTCATTCTGGGGACTCTTAAAACACCCACATCCCTATTCATGGGACTCTTGCCTCCAGGTGAGATCAGGCTTAGCTCAGAGAGGAAATTTTCATCTTCGAATAACTGCTGTTTGTTACCTGCAAAGTGGTCAAGTGTTTCACACAAGAGTGTGAAAATTAGATGCTTAACACCATTCTGCCTCACTCAGCTGTACTCCTAAATTTTGAGAATAATTTACCTCTATATCTTGTATGTAGAATGTATATTCTTTGCTTGATAGTGTTGTTTCTTCCACCTAGTTAAGGCACAATGATTCTCTGGGCAGCAGGTGTGAGTCTGTGTGGCACCCCTTGGGCCAAGCTCTTCTAAAGACTTAAATATAAATACTTAGATGTGTCAGTTCTGGAAGATGGTTGAAAACATTTCATGGAAAGGATCACATTCCCTAGTCAGTCTTCATCTTTTGAAAGCCATTTCTCATGACGTCTAGTACTGAATAATATTTCTGGGTATGAACAAAGACATGAGCAAATAAAGGTAGGGGACACCTATTGCAAAAATCTTGCAACATCAAATATTCTGTAATAATTGCCCTTTTATCCTGTTATAAACATGATGTAACAAAACCCACAGTGAAAAAGAGATCTATTACCTCCAGATGAGTGCACACTCAGGACCTAGATTTTCTTGTGTTATTTTGGGGGGACTTTGTCCTTTTGACTTTTCTACAGCTATGGTTTGTGGTGAAGACTTTTTCACGTCAACCATGGTTCATTCTAGCTGGCGAACTTTATTCCCTTTGATGATGCTTTCTATAACCTCTTTACAAGGTCAAAACTCATAAGTCATAGTTCATAAACCTATAGGTTTACCTTAAAATCATGACTTTGAAAAAGTAATACACTCAAGGGTTTCTTTCTCTCTGCTCTAGTCTGGTCTTTCTCAAGGTCTTTCTGGATTTCATCAAAACTGCACAGGTTAGAAGCAAGACAAAAGTGGTTCCTTCTTAACCAAGGGACTGCGTGGGCTGGAGATCAGGAAAAGACACTAAACGCTTCTTAGTCATATATTAAAGAGCACAAAGGTGTAAGTGCAGGAGCTACAAAAGGGTAATCCCTCACTCTCTGCTGTTGAAATCAGGTAGACGTGCACTTCGAAAGGTTTCATTTCCCAGCACCATTTCATAACAGAAAGGGAAAAACTCTGAAGAGGCTTTTGTCCAAAAAAACATATGAAATACAAGCTTTTTTCTTATCCACTTCCCAGGAGGCTGACTTTGGGAAACATTTATTGTGAGACTGACTGGTAGAGAATGGAACCTGCTGCCCAGTTTAGATTGGTGAGATGTATTGTGTGACCAAAGGTCCTGTCCTTCTGACTCAAAAAATTATAGAAAAGGGATAACGTTTTAAGAAAACTGCATGTTACTCACTTCCACTACATTAAATCGGTCTTCTTCCCATTTGAAATCAGCTAAAATTAGGACATCCAGCAGAATGGACTTGCAGTGTCTGGCAATCTGTCATACTAAGCATGGCTTGAAAGCCAGTTCATCTATTATATGTTTTCTTTCTAATTTGCCATTCTTGATGTCTCAGAAAACCCTTGAAAATGTTCAGACAAGTATAAAAATTGTTGTGATTTAAAGAGGAGGTAAGCGTATTACAGCAATTTAGTTCAGCATCGCTATCAGTCTTTCTGTGCACCACTGAAATAAAACAGACAAAGCCATATTCCATATGATGGGATGCCAAAAAAAACCACCATCAGAAAACCCAGCAGAAAACTATTCCCCTAGTTTGTTTTCTCTTAGAAGGGGATCGCTCCTCTCTTCTAATCACAGCATCAAAGCTAACACAAACCAGGACCTTAAGGAATTGAACGTATTTGACTTGCCTGTATCTTGTACCTGTCCTGAGCGGCTAGCATTAAACATCCCCATTCACACAAAGACAGAAAATGTCCTGAAGCGTGGGGAACAGCTAAACAAGAATTTGTTTCTGGTTTAAATGTGCCTAAAGATCTGCAGCTGCAACATTCTAACAAAACAGAAAACAGGTCAAAAGAAACACTCATTAGATGAAACCCTTCTACAGTGTTACCGCTAAGATTTTAGTGCCGGGGGAATACATTGCAGAATCTGTCATGTATTTATCAGATGATTGTGTCAAAGAAAATGATAAGTAAAAGTTAGTTGGAGACTGACAAGACCATGTTGTCTAGGTTGCTTGAACAGCAACGCAACATGTTAACCAGCATTGTTAGAAAAATCGTGAAGAGGAATCGAATGCCTGATGGCACTTGTGAAGAGCAGCCACCATCTAATGAGTGCCACGGGTCTTTGGTTAGCGCCGTGTACTGCCAGCGACATCTGTGAAATAAGGTGAAGATAAAGGAGAAGGAATAATAAAGTAGGATGTCACTAATCAGCTCCTACAAAAGTAGCATATCAGTAGATAACATTTAATAATACATCGCCCCGAGCAGCTCAACGTCTGAGCCTGATCTCATCTTCTGCATAAAGCATCTCCCTTGAGCCCAAGCTGTCTTTGTTCACTTTTCAAACTGCAACGTTGGACCTGCTTTGCCACTAGTGGGTGTTAGCAGGAGGCTCATCCTGCCAGGAGATGATCCACAACATATAGGTTACGGTGTTGTCCAGTTTAAAAAACTAGTAACAAATAAGCCATTCAGGTTAACCCATCACCTAATGAGGCATAACACTGGCAGCCAGTCCACCCAATACCAGTTTGTAAGAAACAAGATTGCACGGGTTAAGCACTGAAGACACCTGTTAGCAAAGAGGTACCACACAGCTCCTGGACGAACCAAAGTAAATGAGCTTACCCATTAAAATGTCAGGAATATCAATATGGGGGGTGGGATCCATACTGAATTACTTTAGCCATCTACAGCCGGTTAATTTTTTCTGAAACAGAGGCTTTGTGTGATATTCTGTGTTGGAAAGGATCTATCCATAGGGCTGGTGGGTACTCTACACGATCTACAGAAAAGCAAGGGGATAGTTTTAGACTGCTAAAAGCAATTGCTACGGGTTTTAATCTTTGCAATCAGTGAAGCTGTTTGCCTTTATGTTGATTTTGGCTGGGATAAAATTCTTTTCTTCATGGTAGCTCATACGGGGCTATGTTTTGGCTTTGTGACCAAAACAGTGTTGATAGCACACTGATCTTTTTGCTATTGCTGAGCAGTGTTTACACAGCATCCAGGTCTTCTCTGCTTCTCACCCCACCCAACCAGCGAGCAGGCTGCGGGTGCACAAGAAGCTGAAAGTGGAGACAGCCGGGACAGTGGACCAAAGGGATATCCCAAACCATATGATGTCATGCTGAGGAATAAAAGCTGTGGGAAAGAAGAAGGAAGGGAGGGACAGCTGGAGTTATGGTGTTTGTCTTCCCAAGTAACCGTTACACATGATGAAGCCCTGCTGTCCTGGCTGAACTCCTGCCTGCTGGTGGGAAGTAGTGAATGAATTCCTTGTTTTGTTTTGCTTGCATGTGCAGCTTTTGCTTTACCTGTTGAACTGTCTTTATCTCAACCCATTAATTTTCTCACTTTTACCCTTCTGATTCTCTCCCCCATCCCACTGTGGAGGAGTGAGCGAGCGGCTGTAAAGGGCTGTGCTGCCTACCGGGGCTAAACCACAACAGCCATGAAAACTTTGCCATCTGTCATGATGTTCCTGCCCACGGTAGGAAGGTTGGAACTAGATGATCTTTAAAGGCCCCTTCTAACCCAAACCATTCTATGACTCGGATGTATTGTTCCACATGAAAAGCAATTTTTTTCATGCCACTGTTTCCAGCAGGTGTGTCACCTGGGTGGACTGTGCAGGTGAATGAGTGACTGCATGAGTTCAATCCTGGGGAATTAGCAGGTGTGTTTTTGAAGACAAAAAGCAGTTGTGCAATATGCCTGGACGTTGCACATATATGCAATTTGTATGGTATGTGTAGCATTCTCCATCCTCATGAACAGGTGTTATGTGACGACAACCGGGAAACAAGTCAGCAACTACGCTGCACTCTAAAAATAGCCCTGGGATCTAGGGCAGGAATGGGTGACGTGTGTACACACCGGAGCTACGAAGGTAGTTGTGCTTAGCTAAGCAGCTGAAGAAGTGGAGAGGGGCGATTTTGCATTGCTTCTCGCAGAGGAAGCACAGCACATTTTAATCATTCCTACAGACCGTACAGAAACACCATCAAGCAGGCTCCAAAGGTAACACACTGAAGGCAAGATGAATCAGCTGAGAGCACGTTTTCCTCCTGGTGACTTTGTGCTGCTATTTCCAATAAACACGAAGTAGCTCAGACAGTTCTTCCTTACACATGTCCATTGCAGCCTAACCCATACCCTGTGTATTTTAGAGGACACACACACACACTGCTGGTCAATCACTGATGGCATTCTACAGCCAGAAGAGTAAATGCTGTCTCTATGGCATAACCTGAATCTATTCTTAGCTTTAGACATTTGTCTAGATCTTCCTCCAAACCCTTTCCATTCATTCCTTTCCCCATATCTCTATCAACAGGCTACAGAGAGCCAGAACAGAGGTTTGAGCACTGATATGATTTTCTGTACCTTCATCATCTTAGTCCTTGACACTAGATGAACTAGCTAGAGATTCTCCATATTCAAATCTTGAATCTCTCTCCTCCTGAGCAACATCACAGGTTTATAGAAGACTTCATATTCTTGATCTCCTTTTGCATTATGGATTATGAGCTTGGCCCAGAACAGACAGTGACTGACTCCTTAGCTGGAGCACGGGAGGTAGTAGGGTAGAGAGGTGTCATCACAGAATGACACAGTCAAGGATGTCATAACAAAGTGCATTTGGAAGTAAAATCTGCCGAGCTTTTCCCTGTGATTTTCTCTGCTGCTGATGAGACTGGCAGGTCACAGCCACACGACATCTGTAGGTCCAGTGAAAAACTGTGATTTTTGTAAACACCTCTTCTAGAACTATAACCAGCTGGGGAAAGCTCTGACAGACGAAAACATGCCAAATTCTATGTGCCAGGAAAAACACAACTGAGAGGAAAGGACTGAAAGAAAAAAAAAAAAAAAAAGTATGTTTACACCTGTGTTAGCCCAGCCTGGCTCTCCCTTGTTGTCTCAAGTGGGTTCAGCTGAACGTAGATGTTTCCTTGGTGTAGAGCTGAGTGTGACAGTCTGACTTCAGGTTATTCCTTCTCATTGACTTTACAGGAAGGGAAAAGTATTTACCTGTTTGGTTTAAGAGTTGCTGTGAGAATTTGACATGGTGCCAGAACTAGTCAACTTTTTGGTGTGTCATACTTCCAATCTCTGCTGACTCTGCTCGTAGATATTTTGGTCACATTACCAGAAGAGTGTATTTTGCTCTTGAACTGCCTTTTCCATCTATTTCAGTTCAGAATGAGACTATCTTTAATAAATCCTTAGCATATAATTCAGCCTTGGCAGAACCTGTTAAGAAACGTGGTTTAGTCTTATATGCCTAAGTAAAATTTTTTCTTCCAAAAGCTTTGGCTTCCTCATGTGGATGCCTTAAAAGCTACACTCTCTCTTCTGTCGTCAAAAAACAAACTACTTAGATTTTTTTTCATCCAAGCATATGACCTCGGCTACAGTAACATCTTTCACCAAAAAAAAAAAAAAAAAAGAGTAAAAAAGATTAAAAGAGCCTTAAAACCTTATAATGCAAGACTCCAGATAGGTACAGAGTCCAGATAAACTAGACATCTTCAGTGTCTACATATTCGACTGCAGATATTTGGGGTTTGTTTTTTATTGGTATAAATTCCCGATCATCAAAATGAACACAAGCTGCATCAACTCTCAAAGGGATTTAATTTTCGTAACACTGTGTATTTCCATGAGCTATGATAAAAACACCAGGCAGCATAGGAGATGGAATATTACATAGAAAATCACAGAATCATAGAATCGTAGAACAGTTTGAGTTGGAAGGGACCATAGAGGTCATCTAGTCCAACCCCCTGCAGTAAGCAGGGACACCTTCCACTAGATCAGGTTGCTCAGAGCATCCCAAAGTGCTGAAATCTGGTACCAACCCTGGTGACAC
>NW_010107823.1:23190-26620 GCF_000699245.1 Pterocles gutturalis
CCCTGCTCAGGAGGAAGACACATATCCCTTCAATCCCAGGCTGAACTGGGTCATACCCCGTCTGCATCCGACACTCTGTGTATGAACTGATTGACCATTTACTTGATGTGCGTAATCCTGACACGTCTGGCATGCGGAAGCCTTGCTGTGCACAATCAGTTAGCAGTGGAAGGTGCCAGGTGATGCACAGCATTGATAGATGTGTGACGAAGTGAATACAATCCCGAATTTTTCTGTTTGCCCCGTCGCAACTAGAATTGTACAGTACACACCACACTACGCAAACCTGCCCAGTGCTGTTCAGAAACTTGACTTCATTAAAAATATAGGAGTGCCCTCTGGTGGAAAACGGAACAGCTGAAGCTGAAGTTTCAGTGTCACTAAAAAATACCTTTTTTCCTCAAATGCATATAAATTAAACTAGTTGCTGGTAAACCAAAAGAAGCTGCAGGGTCCAGATCAGTTCTTAGCTACATCACTGAATGTTTTCACCTAATCATTCCCCCTGGTTAGGCAACCTGGAGATTTTTTTTTTTTTTTAATTCTTAAAAAAAGTTGGTTTAGATTTAATCTTCTTTCCTACTTTAATAAAAGCATTGGGACACAACTTGTCTTGGTGTACTAGGGATTGATGTTTCATAGAATCTTAGAATCACAGAATGGTTTGGGTTGGAAGGGACCTTAGAGATCATCCAGTCCCACCCCCCTGCCATGGGCAGGGACACCTCCCACCAGCCCAGGTTGCTCAAAGCCTCATCCAGCCTGGCCTTGAACCCCTCCAGGGATGGGGCATCCACAGCTTCTCTGGGAAATCACCTTCTGAAACTTAAAAAGACTACGTACTTAACAGTTACCAAGCATAACACATTTTATGCTGAATATATAATTTGGGTGGGATTGTGGCATATGGAACTCTGTTTTAGATGACTAAACTTTCTCTATAGGTATGGGAGAGTTAGGCACTGCCAAAAAGACATCCTTTATTGTCAATATGCCACAAAAAACTGATCTTGCAGCTAGTGCCGTAAACTCTCCATGTTTTTGGAATTTGGAGAACATCCTAGAGTACAACATATTTAGTAAATATACTGCTAGCATACCCAGAATGGGGTCATTAGAAAAGAAATAATATCTCTGAATATCTTGTCAGTATATGCAACAGGGTTTTATGTATCCTAAGATTAATAAAAGGTATCTTGATGTTTGGAAAAATGCAGCACAAAGTAAATTGAATCAGGAACTCAGTTCCAATTGGTCAAGTTTATGAAAATGGAGTTATTTTTGCACTAATTTCTACTGAAAAGGAAGGCGAGGGCATTCCACGCAAAAGCACAATGGCTGGTTTCAAAAGCAAGAAGGTCATAAAACCTGATTCTTATGTTCAGTAAGGGCTTGGTATCCGTCTTTCTCTAGATAATAATGGCACCCACAACACTATTTTAAAATAGTTCACTTTGTTTTACTTGCATTAAATTTTCTTCCTAAAACTCATTGCATTATGTTTTTAAAATATTTTCAAAGTTTATTAGGCTAACTCACGAAATAAAAATTTACCAAAGATATTAAATATAAATCCATTGTCTCTAACTCAAGGAATCCAGCAGAGACTGGGAGACAGTCTGGAAAGCATCATATCTTTCTCCTGCCCTTCAAATCTTCCTAAGAGTTTGCTTTTGGCCTTTGATATTATAAATAGTGGACAAATACGTATAAGCAATGATTGCAGACAGGACATGTTCAATGTAACTTTTATACTGTTTGTAGAGAATAATATAGCAGGAAATCAAAGATAAGAAAATTCAGAAGAAAGAAATGAGTCAAGGTTTTTTATGAGAAATACAACCCAGCTACAAACCAATCACTGTTTATATAGCATAAGATAACTGTGTATTATCAACAAACACCAGGTATTGCTAATGATATCCAATCAGCATCCACAGAGGAAGAAAAACTTTAATTAGTGATAAAATAATGAAGCAAATATTTTGTGATAGGACTCCTTTTTCTGGCACTGAGACTCTCTTCAGGCAGAGATTTTCATTCCTCTATACCCCACAAATTTTTGAATTTTTTTCTCTGAAGGAATATAACCTCAAATGTTATTTTTTTCCTCATATTTATATAAGGTTACATGGATAATGAGTGACAAAGAAAATATCATACTGTTCATCCTGTAACGCATGAATGACTGGAACAGCACTGGTTATTATTTAATATATAGCACTGTGATTAAAGTTTGATTTTATATTGTTTTACTATTTACTCTGAGAGACCAGCCTCCTGGGAGGGGGTGGAGGGAGCAATTGACTCCCAGAGCCAATCCAGCAGAGACTAAATTGAACAGAGGCAAAGCCAATTTAGGCAAACAGCTGTCTGGAATGCTTTAGGTCTGTGGATTCTACACGTGGACTTTCAAAGTTTCTTCCTTCTCTCTTTTTTATTTAAGTAAAGTGAGGTATAATTTATTTTTCGCTGCTCATTGTCTGTTTATACGCCTTAAAAGAAAAATGAAAAGCATCTTCTATAAGGAAAATATACTAAACAGGGTACTTAAATTAAAATTACAAATCTCTAGGAGCTCCTAGACATACCATCATCACCCCATGAAAAAATTAAGCAGCACAAGCTAAGACTGCTATTTCAGTTGCGCTGACATAAAATTGTCCTACAGTGACACAGCTGTCCCTGCTGGGAACAGGTCTGCAGTAATACAATAAATCAGTGTTAGGACAAAGCCTTTCTGTCTGCATGTCAATATCTGCAGATTTGAACCTGCTATCAGATATCACACGCTGAGCAAATCTACCGAACTCATATAAAAACTCGCAGGGCTGGGCTTTCAAAGGGACAGGAAAGCCTCTGTCAGGACACCCACGCAGTCATACCCCCAGATTAGCCACCTGTCCTGGTTTCAGCTGGGACAGAGTTCACTTTCTTCCCAGCAGCTGGTGTGAGGCTGTGTTTGGGTTTGTGCTGAGGAGAAGCTGATCACACACTGATGGGCAGAGCTGCTGCCAGGACAGTCAAGGACTTTCCAGCTTCTCTGCTGTGCCCGTGTCTGCAGGGGCAGGAGGAGCTGGGAGGGAGCACAGCACCAGTGACCAGCCCAGGATTTGACCTTGGGTTTAGGACTGAGACCCAAACTGGCCAATGGTCTATCCCATAGCGTGCATGGCATGCCCAGTATATAGGTGAGGCTCTGTCCGGAAGCTCCTCTCTTTCCGGGACATCTCCTTCAGTCAGCTCTTGGACACTCAGTCTCTTATCTCCATTCCAGGATTGTGGTTTCGGGACTCTCCCTGCTCCGGGATTAGCTGGGAGTGAGCTGAGCCTTGGTCACTGGGTGGTGAGCAGTGTCACTGTGTGTCACTCATCTGTATATTTGTATATATTACTATATTATCATTATTATTATTTCCAATATTGTTGT